>NC_051227.1:11699367-11899367 GCF_015220715.1 Pygocentrus nattereri
TCAGGCTGCTCAGTTCAGTTCAGTTTTATTTTCATGCCTGCCATAAGTGCAAGACTGACAACGCACTAGGCTTTGCTGGTTTTGATGGGGTGTGTGCAATATTCCCAAAGCACAGTAAACTGCCAAGCAGTGCAGCTGTACTAGTACTTACGCAACATTAGAAACGCCTCTAGTGCTTAATATTACTTGACTTTATACTATTCACTATTATTTACTTCTATATATTCCAGCACTTTGGTCAACCGGTGTTGTTCTAAACGTTAAATTATTAATAAAAATAAAATTACTTACTAATAATACAAACAAAACCTTCTTCTCTCTCCTTTTCTTTATTTCTCAATATTTCTTTACTTCTTATTTTCTTTCCTTAAAATTGGAATTCTCCAGTCCACCTTAAATGGCGCCGTAGTCGTTATAACGCCCGAAGCGCTCTAATGGAGCTGGTGCTCCATTTAAGGTGGACCGGAGAGTTAGGGTATACTTTACTCGAGCGTGTTGAGCCTCCGTCCTCTTCTCTCCTCCTCCCTGCAGAGCCTTACTCCGCTTCAGATCCACTCGCTGCTGGACAGAGCTCGCCCCGCCGGAGGCGCAGCGCAGCACGGGGACAGCGAGGGTCCGGCCGCGGAGAGAGGCGAGACTCCAAGCCGCGGCAGAGCCGAGCAGCGCCCGCATACACAGCGCCATGACCGCACACACCGAGCAGGAGGACGCGGAGGATCAGCGAGATTACGCTGTACTCTCTCTCCACCAATCACAGCCCAGCGCCGCGAAGCAGCAGCCAATCACCGTCCTCCTACAGAGGGGCCGTGTGAGTGAGAGCCTATCGGAGGCGAGCGGACCGGAGAGGTCATTTAACGCCTGGAGAAGCTGAATGTCAGTCACGCTGCCAAAATAAAAGTCTAGTCATTGATGATTTTACTCATTCATTTATTTGTTTGTTTGTTTATCATTTTATTGTGTTTCCCTTTGTGTTATTTTAGGTTATATTGCTGCTGTTAATTTACTTATTTTATTAGGTCAGTAGAGACAAGACGGAATACATGTGTGTGAATGAGAGGGAGGCAGGTGGAAAGGTGAAGATGCAAGGAGTAGAGGTCGTAAAGGTGGATGACTTCAAATATCTTGGGTCAACCATCCAGAGCAATGGACAGTGTAGAAAAGAGGTGAGGAAGAGGGTGCAGGCAGGATGGAGTGGGTGGAGACGGGTGTCAGGGCTGATGTGTGAGAGAAGGATAGCAGCAAGAGTGAAAGGGAAGGTTTACAAGACAGTAGTGCGTCCTGCTATGATGTATGGTTTGGAGACTGTGGCTCTGTCTAAAAGACAGGAGGCTGAGCTGGAGGTGGCAGAGATGAAGATGCTGAGATTTTGGTTGGGAGTGACAAGGATGGACAAGATTAGAAATGAACAGATCAGAGGGACAGTGAAGGTGGAGCAGTTAGGAGATAAAGCCAGAGAGGCCAGGTTGAGATGGTTTGGACATGTGTTGAGGAGGAATAGTGGATATATTGGTCAAAGAATGTTGGAGATGGAGCTGCCGGGTAGAAGGAGAAGAGGTAGACCTCAGAGAAGGTTTATGGATGTAGTGAAGGTGGACATGGAGATGGTTGGTGTGAAAGTAGAGGAGGCAATGGATAGGGCAAGATGGAGGCAGATGATCCGCTGTGGCGACCCCTAAAGGGAGCAGCAGATATATATATAAGAAGAAGATTGTGTGTGTATATATATATATATATATATATATATATATATATATATATACACACACACACGTCATGCTGTCAATGTAAAAGTCCTTTCTCTCTCACTATTAACATTTAGCACTTTCTTGGGCCTCAAAGTGACTTTTTTTTTTTTTTTGCAAAAGGGTAAAAGTATTTATGACACCAGCCAAGACCTAAAACCTAAAAAAATGAGATGAATGGCATCCAATATGCTGTACGGACTATTAAACACTATATGATTTCATTCAAATTTTTTTCAACTAAATTAAATGTAAATCTGTTATAAAGAAAAAACAAAATATGAAAGCATAGACGAACAAGACAGTCAGATTTAAATGGATCTGTGGTCTTAATATTCTGTGAATGGCATGAGTGCTGTCCTATGGAAACCGGTTTTCTAAAATTATGACTTAGTATCTCATAATTATGAGTTTGGATTATTATGAGATAGAATTTCATTAGTATGAGAGAGAACCGTGTTTTGTTTAAAAGGGTGCGTCAAAGCAGGAAAACCACTTAAATGTGCAGGACAGTGGGCCTCCAGGACCAGGGATGAGAAACACTGTAATAGAATGTCATAAATATGAGCTCGAGTTTATAAATCGCTTATTTTTAAGCGAGAACTTTTACTTTGACACAATTATTCACTATTGTGATAGGTGCCGAAGTCACAGTGCCTCGGCTCTCGTACCAGCTCGCACCGGCTCCGCTAATTGTTGGGCTAATTTGCGGATTTGGTACGGAGCCCCGCTGGTGACATCCTGTATAAATAAAAATGATGAGTGGCCACGCCTTATTAAGATATGGGAATGGGATCCTAATGTGTGGCCACGACTTAGTAAGGCGTCGGAATGGGATGATTAAGTCGTGGCCATGAGTTAGTAAGGCATGGGAACGAGATCACGGCTTACTAAGTTGTGGCCATGCATCAGGATCTCGTTCCCACGCCTTACTTAGTCGTGGCCACGCATTATTTCGCTGGTGACGACTTGTATAAATAAAAATAATGAGTGGCCACGCCTTGTTAACACGTGGGAACGAGGTCCTAATGCGCGGCCACGACTTAGTAAGGCGTGGGAACGAGACCGCGGCTTACTTAGTCGTGGCCACGCATTAGGATCTCCTTCCCACGTTTCAGTAAGTCGTGGCCACGACTTGATCATCTCATCAGCATTATTTTTTTACTTATGTAGGACGTCACCAGCGGGGCTCCGTAGGATTTGCGCTCCTTGTTTCCGCCTGCAGGGGGCGGCCGAGCGCGGAGCGCTGAGCGGCTCTTCTTCTCCTCCACTCTGCCCGATGCTACGGAGCCGCTAACGGCTAACGCGCTAAAGCGGAAGGAAAAGGACACAAAGGCGCGGATTTAAACGGTCAAAACGCGCTTTTTCCACAAAAACGGGAGTTTGTGAGGAAAACCGGGGAGGAAAGGAGCGACGAGCGCTGTAACACCCACGGAGAATAACCGCAGCAGCGCGGGGCTAACAGTGCTAACGGAGCTAACGGGGCTAACAAGGCTAACGGGGCTAACGGCGCCTTTCCCGCCCGCCGACAGCAACGCGGATCGACCCGCCGTGTAGCGGCGAGTGAGTGCGGCGGAGCGCGGACAGCGCGCTCGCAGCTCGGGCGGAGGAGAGAGGGAGCCGCTCTGCGGAGGCTCCGGGAGGCCGAGCTTTGTCTGCTCAGGTTTATCGGGCTTGTTTACCGGTTTCAGGCTTTTCCTCCAAACTGAACACCGCAGGTTTGCCTGTTCAGCTCAGCCGGTCCGCAGATGTTCTGACATTATAAACTCCCACTAAATCAGCTTTGATTCCTCTGTTAATGACGTTAATTCGGGACTAAATCCCCGCTTTTAACATCACAGACAAGGGTTTTAACCCTCAGATGCATGTAGAGAGCAGAGAACAGGAAGGATTAATCCACCCGAATCTGTTCGGAAAATGTAATTTTTCTTCCCCCCCCCCCTTGCATTTCATGTTAGACCCCATTGCATTTCATGTTAGATCCCATTGCATTTCATGTTAGACCCAGAATACATGAGGAGCTGGTTTAGTTGGTGGGGTTCAACACTGGGGTCAGTTCTAGTGTGAGATGTCTCTGCTTTCCAGTTCTGCTGTTTCCAGTGGTCTGTGGCTCCAACCAGGCTGAGCTCAGGACTTTCATTGTTGTTATTATCATAATTATTATCATCTGTATCTGGAGCTCTGTGTCTGTCCATCTTTCCCTCCAACTCTGAGTTCTGCCCCATTCAGACAGAGATGAACCCCTCCAGCGCCACCTCGCTCTACCTGGCCGCTTGTCGTGCGGCGCTCAGGTGTGACCCTCAACAACCTGAGAGCTTCACTGAGCTCTACGACCTGTTGCCCTTCTTCAGGGACGCGCTGTCCTGCCTGGCCTGCGGTACGCACCTCTGTTTAGTGCCAAACACTCCAGGGGTGTCCAGATATTTTTGGTTTTTCCAGTCTTTAGCATTGGCTTAGGGCTGAAAGACAGACAGGCGGAGGGAAAGTTCACTATTACAGCAAACGTCTTGTGATACGCTGTTACACAGATGCATAAACAGACAAAGAAGTGAAGATATATAATATAATATATAATGCGCATTATGAGAATAAGCAGGTGAACGCGCATAAACACTGGTGCACATCACGTCCAGCGAATGAACCGAGTGACCAAACACTGTAAACAAATACATGTGGTAAACATTGTATATGCACGGGTATATAAACAAGCAGCAGTGCAATATGCTGTATTTATGGATGTAAACAAAGTGGTAGTGCATAATGAAGATTATTTTTAGTGCAGTTACAATGAAATCAGTTCATTTCACGATCATGGACCTAAACAACTTCTATCAAAGTCACGAATAATCTCCCTTCATCTGGGAAGTCAGATTATTTCAAAATGGTCAGCAGAGACCATTACGGTGATACGCCAGCAATCTGTCACCATCGTGAATTAAAATAACTATTATTGCTGGTATTATGTGTTATGTAATATAATGCAGCACAGGAGATGATATATAATGTGAAGGATTATTAACATTCTGTATATGTAGTGTAGTAATGTAAATGCGTATTATTTATAATCATGTTCAATAAAGTGTGCACCCATATTGGCCATTAAGGTCATGTGATTCTGTCAAATGTAAAAAAAAATGTAATTATAAAAATAACAATTGAATTATGGTGAAGTTTAAGATGTTGTTATGACATAATAAAATCTAAATAAAACACCAAAAATGCCATGTGTAAATAATGCTTTAGTAAATAATATAAAAAAATAAATATAAAAATAAGCAAAATCAACTATGTTGTAGTGCATGTCCACAACCTAAAGAAAACTAATAAACGTATGTAAAAATAATAAATAATAATAAATTAGACAAAAATCAGTGAGCTGAGTTTGGACATTTTGGGAGGAATGGAAGAGCGCAAAACAATAGTTGTTTATCTCGATAATTAACCTTAAATTTTGCACTAAAAATAGTGGAAAATGCAGTTTTTACTGTGTTCCTCTTATTTACACTCAAAGTCAACAACAGCTTGGAAACAGACCAAACATCTGCATCCGACTTTGAAATGATGAGTACGTTCCTGTTCTGTTCCTCTTCTAGGTAATCTGCTGCGGGACCCGGTGGCCCCAAGTGCCTCGACCTGCCAGCACTTCTTCTGCAGAGGCTGTGAAGGCGGGACGCTGAGGATGAAGCCGCCATGCGGCTGCTGCAGGAACGCTCAGCAGTTTGAGGAGAACAAGCAGCTGCAGGTTCTGGTGGACTGCTACAGGAGCCTGTGCGAGTATGTGTGGGTGATCACGGCGGCAGAGCAGAGCACCTCGCGGATCAGAGGCTATGTTGAGGTCATGAAGATGCTGGAGGAGGTGCTGGAGGTGAAGCAGGAGCAGGTGGAAGAGAAGATCGTAGAGGTTCCTCAGGAGGCTAAGGAAAGCTCTCAGAGTTTTAAAACGGAGGCGAGTTCTCCGTGCCCGATTTCTGTGAATAAAACTGACCCTGATGCTGGAGTCGATGGCCAGAAGGTTGAAAATGTGTCATCGTCTAAGGACATCAAAACCGAGCTAGAACCATCCAGGCTGATCACGTGTTCTGGTGTGGATCATCATCTTGCTGTGCAGCAGTTCAGCACTGATACTGTTACTATAAACATCTCAAATGGCAATGTCCTCCACGATGGCTGCACCAGTCCTATTCTCCTGAGTGTAGAGGAGGTTCTCAACAGCCTCGAGTCTGAATGTTCCACCAACCAGGCTAAGTCAAAAGTTCCACTAAGCGACAGCAGAAGCAAAAGCTCTGGTGAGGTCCTTCAAGCCTTTCAGGCCACCCCTAGTGGTGCTCTACCACCTGCCCACCCTCAGCAGCCTCAGACGGGCATCACCTGCCAGGCAGCGGCCCACAGGAAGGTCCACCTGAGCCGGAAGCGTTCGCGCTCCGAGAGCGACAGCGAGATGCTCCAGCCTGTGCCCATCGCCTGCTTCACCCAGAAGCCTTCTGTGGCCTCCACGGTGCCTCCGCAGGCAGCGTCCGAGCCCAAAGCTCAGAATCGGGCAGCTGGAGTCCAAAATGGGGTGGTGCTGAAGGTCAGCAGGATGCTGCTGGACTCCACGAAGAACATTCAGAAGAACGCTGAAAGCCTCGGAGCCAAAAAGGTTCCCACTAAGACTAAAATCGGCACCCCCAAGCCCAAACCCAAGCCCAAGGTGTCTGATGGTGCGCTCCCAGGGAACCCCACCAAAGTGGTGTATAAAAAGCCCCCAGAGAAGAAAGGCTGCAAGTGTGGAAGAGCCACGCAGAACCCAAGTGTCCTTACCTGCAGGGGGCAGCGCTGTCCGTGCTATTCGAACCGTAAAGCCTGCCTGGACTGCATCTGCAGGGGCTGCCAGAACTCCTACATGGCCAACGGAGAGAAGAAGCTGGAGGCCTTCGCAGTGCCCGAGAAGGCCCTGGAGCAGACCCGCCTCACCCTGGGCATCAACCTTACCAGCATCTCGGTCATGAGCACCGGAAGTAACCCGGGAGTCCTCAGCCTTTCGGCCAGACCCCAGATGGCCTCCTTCCTCAGCGCCAGCCCAGAGAAGGAGCCCAGCTTTGAAGACCCGCTGGAGATGCGCTTTGACTGTTAGTGGCTGTGATATGATGTCTGTCCTACAGGCGGTGTGAAGACAGGCAACTACAATCCTGCCCTTCAGCTCAGAGCGGTACTTCAGCCAGAAACCTGATCGATCACCCTCACCTCGGATCTATCAGCCAGGACCGCGACCGGAGCTGTGGGGCTAAAGCCAACGAGGCTTTCTGGCCAGGGGTGTACAAACCTCTGTACATGCTTAGCAAAAAGGGTTCTATATGGTACCAAAAAAGGGTTCTTTGGCTTGGGGAACCCTTTTCAATAAGGTTCAGCACACTCTCCATCAATCCAGAGAACCCGTTTCACCACACAGAGAACCCTTTAATCATGTGGTCAAAAAGTATTGGCTTGACAATGCATGAGTACCAAAAGTAAAAGTACACACTTAGCAAAAAAGGGTTCTTTGGCTTGTAACAATAGTGGAACCCTTTTCCATCTACAGCACATTCTCCATCAATCTGAAGAACCCTTTAATCGTGCAGAGAATTCTTTGAGTGTTCATGCTTCTATGCAGAACCATTTTCTTAACTAAAGAGCCCCTTTAAGAACCATCTTTATTTTTTACATTTTTTATCTTTTTTAAAGAGTGTAGATACTTTCGAGTAGTTGTAGGTATTACTTTAATTAACAAGTTCTATGAAGGTTCTGTTAGTTGTTCATAGAACGATATCCACAATAACTGTACAATAAGTAGATAAGATGGTTCTTTAGTTAAGAAAGTGGTTCTATGTAGAACCATGACCAGTTGAGGGATCCTTTGCATAACCGAGTGGTTGGTTGCAGCGTGAACGCGTTCTTCAGGTTGGTGGAGAATTGCTGTAGATGGTTCTAGATTTAGGTTATAGCACCAAATATGTTCCTCTATTGTTACAAACTAAAGAACCTGTTTTTTGAGGGTTTTTTGCTACTGTATAGACCCTTTTTTGCTAAGAGTGTACTTTTGCTACTCGATTACATTCTCAAGTACTTGAATACTTTTTGATACTTTTACTATTTGATAACATTTTACCAGAGAAATGTGAACCTTTACTCATTGTTCATTTGTCTGTCGCTGGTCAGAAAGTGTGTGAGCAGTTAGCCGTGATGCTAATTGGTGGGGTATAAAATTCCATTGCTGGTTAACTACATTAGCCGTGTAGCTTCAGTGCTAACGACACTCCAAGCAGGTCCCTCACCTTGCGGAGGGCGGAGGGTGGAGGGCGGAGGGTGATTTCTGGCTGAACTATCGCTTTAATTGGTATTGTTTGCCAAACACTCTGTGTTCACTCTTATTCTGAACATTTGGTTCTCCAGGTTCTAGCTAATTTGCTGCCGAGGAATCTAACTCTGTTTCTGATTGAGCGGATTTTCCTGGTGATGGGATGTCTAAGTGCTTTGGAAAAGCCCAATATTGTGATAAAATCCTCCAGCAGGTTTAAGCTGAGATATACTGCCCTTTGTTTTTATTTCTTTATTTTGTTCTCAAAATAATCAGTTGTCCTTGTGTTTTAATGATGGTGACCAAGCTTTGGGAAGGTCGGCGCCGCAGGTCGGGCTCAGTCCGAAGGTTCTGTTGGTGAATAAACGCGTTCGTGTTTCCTGGGCATGGATTAAGCCCAGGTTCTAGATGAAACGTCGGCGTCGGTGTTGAGGTGCGGTTGGAGACTGGGTATTAATCCGGGTTTAGGTCTAATCTGGGTCTGGGAAGGGGCTCCTGATGTCTGTCAGATGATGATTTGAGGTCGGAAGCTGAAAGCGAGTCTCTGACTGGTTTAAACAGGTTTAGCTGCGGCTGATTTTCCCTCAGTGGTGATGAAAACGGAGCATATAATCCTGCAAGGCCGGTTCTGTTAAGCTTTATGGGCCTTTTCTCTTATAGTAGTGGTTCACTCTGTTTAACTAATGTTCAGATTATTCCCATTAAAACACAAACTGCTGAGTTTTCTGAGACTGAACTTTGATATTACTGGAATAAAGCGGAATGTAAGGGGTTTAAATGGAAGCAGCCTTTAAATCCTGCTGATTATCCGACATATAACACATTTTCTAGTGTTATAGTTATTAGATGTCCATCATCAGCGTTATACCTCCTCAGATTATAAGCTAATGTCCCTCACGTTCCCATCGTGAGTGTCCGCGTGGTCATCCTCACTGCCCGGCCGGTCACCGTGCTTGAACGTAGGAGAGCTTTGTTCTGTGGCGAATGTTTCTACGATGCTGTTATTTTATTTTTTTAAAGAAATACGGCGAGGATCAGTCGAAGAGAGGGTGGCTTCTGTCTGCTTTTATTTTTCCCTATTAACCCATTAATGCCCACAGCAGCTAAAGGTCAGTTCCACCAACATTTCCAGAATTTCTGTGTAGTTAAATACTTAAACCTGATGTTTTAGCCTTAAACTCCATTCATGGTGGAGGGATACATAATATACAGGGCGCTGTGCGGCAAAATAGTCCCCAGAGAAAACGTATTATTCCAAATTTTCCAGTATTTTCCATCAATATTCCATATAAACCCAGAAGACTCGTGTAGGTTTTCTGGTGGTTCTGGATGGTAAATAAAATGTCTATATCTGGCGACGCCTGGTTCCCATCACCACCACTGTAAAGACGTCTGAACCATTTCACACAAACCGCTCTGAACCTCTCTGATTACACCTCACACACTGAACTATGGGGGGAAATTTTGGAAAAGCAGTGGTATTCCCTTTAAGTAGGTTCCTGGAAAGGTTGAATGTCTGTGTTCTCTGAGCTCTAAGCTCGAATCTGACAAAATAGTCAAATCTATGTGGCTAAAAAGTGAGTTTTTAGTCACTTAATCTCTCAAAAGAAAATCTAAATGTTATTGTAAATAAAAGTGAAATGGATGTGATCAGACTAGCTCAGTGTTCCAGATCCTGCTAGATGTTCACCCAGAGCAGAGCTCCAGTCTGGACAGGTTCTGTGGTGTGGCCTTTCTTTACAGTGTATTTGAGTAGCTGTAGTAATTGCTGCCACTAGGGGGGTTTAGCCACTCATCACTCCTGCCTATCCGCTTGGCGTTAATGGGTTAATTAACTGTTTAATGGGTTGATTAACTGTTTAATGGGTTAATTAATGGAGCTGTTTCTGTTTTTCTCGATCACTGGCCGTGTTTCAGTTTGTTCTCTGGTCGTCGTCCTGTTTGTGTTTTAGATTAAATTCTCTCTGTTACGCTCTGGGCAGTTCGGTTACGTTTCCTCTTCATCCTCTTCATCCTCACGTCTCCTTCAGACACTGTCTCTAGGGCTTCGACCAGTGCGTGGACTCCTCTGTTGGTAAGTTTAGGCCGGTGCGCTGTGTAGGATGGTAGTGTCCCTCTGTTCCGTTGTTTTCTTGGCTGTTACTTGAAGATTTTTAGTTTCTTGATTTTGAATTTCTGGGGAACCTTTATTCACTGCCACCTTTAAATAATGAAAACGATGGAATGCTACAAAAATAAATTATAGTTTTTTATTTCTTGTTTTTCAGCCGTTTGTCTGGGTCTGTTTCTCCTGTCAGTATCAATTCTTCATAGACGCAGTTACTCACCAACACCACTAGAGGGCAGGACTCGCTATTGATTGGTAGAACTGTTGCACAAAAATCAGTATTTCAGGATCAGTTTTGAGCTTTTTGGTCATTTTATTTGGGATTCAGTAGTTATTTCCAAAGTTTGGATCCACCACAGAGATGTTGCTACATCTGGATAAATTTATTATTCAGATAATAAATAATCTATTAATGTGTTACAGACGCGTTTCACTGTGTTCCCATGAAATCATTTACACTGAAAGACTGTCGTATAGATGACCCTGCAGTCCATGATGACCGCTGTTACTCGAGTGTGGGAAAGCGTTCTTAACCCACCTTGTGCTTCCACTCACTGGACACTTTATTAGAAACACCCACCTTGTGCTTCCACTCATTGGACACTTTATTAGAAACACCCACCTTGTGCTTCCACTCACTGGACACTTTATTAGAAACACCCACCTTGTGCTTCCACTCACTGGACACTTTATTAGAAACACCCACCTTGTTCTCCCACTCACTGGACACTTTTTTAGAAACACCCACCTTGTGCTTCCACTAACTGGCCACTTTATTAGAAACACCCACCTTGTGCTTCCACTGACTGGCCACTTTATTAGAAACACCCACCTTGTGCTCCCGCTCACTGGCCACTTTATTAGAAACACCTACCTTGTGCTCCCGCTCACTGGACACTTTATTAGAAACACCCACCTTGTGCTCCCGCTCACTGGACACTTTATTAGAAACACCCACCTTGTGCTCCCGCTCACTGGACACTTTATTAGAAACACCCACCTTGTGCTCCCGCTCACTGGACACTTTATTAGAAACACCCACCTTGTGCTCCCACTCATTGGCCACTTTATTAGAAACACCACGTTGTGCTCCCACTCACTGGCCACTTTATTAGAAACACCCACCTTGTGCTCCCACTCACTGGCCACTTTATTAGAAACACCCACCTTGTGCTCCCATTCACTGGCCACTTTATTACAAACACCCACCTTGTGCTCCAATTCACTGGCCACTTTATTAGAAACACCCACTATGTGCTTCCACTCACTGGCCACTTTATTAGAAACACCCACTATGTGCTTCCACTCACTGGCCTCTTTATTAGAAACACCAATTTTGAAGGATCTGGAAAGTCGGGATCAGTTCCAGGTCAGCTGTGTTGAAGGCCAGAGAAGGGAGGAGAAGTTTCAGGTCCCTCAGAGACTCTAGGCTGTGGTCAGTAGGTGAGAGAACAAGCCGCTCTGTCTGGACTGCATGTTCTCCCTACAGGAGCGTGTCATTAACCCTTAGAGACGTCCAGAAGCACCCAGAGTTCACTGGGCAGAAGGTGAAGTTCTGGTAGCGAAGGGGCCGGTCCTGACGGTAGTACTGGCAGTAATAAGGCGCCGCCACGTTCTGAACGGAGTGGTGAGATTGTGGACCGTTTCTCTCCTGAACACACATCACTCCGCTGAACTGGTTGAGAGTCAGAGCTGAAATTCATGATCTGGACTTTAGACTAAATTTTATCACCACCAAAACAACCATAACTACCAAACTGAACCAAATGTGTCAGTCATGACTGGTACCACTTTAGAATAAGACTACCCTTATAAAGCGTTTATAAACGCTTCATTAATGGTTATTAATTAGGCAATAAGCACCTTAAAAATCACTAAATCGGCAGTTATAATGCAAAAAAAGGCAACAGTGATCTGTTATTTGCCTAATAGTGAACCCACATTCATTCATATGCACTTAAAAATGCTGGTTCTTCAAGGGTTCTTTAGTAAAGCAAAGGGTTCTATATAGAACCATGAACACTCAAAGTACCTGCTGCATGATTACAGGATGTTTTGCATCATGAAACAGTTCATCAGATGTGCTGTAAAGGGTTCTATATAGAACCTCATATAGAAATGTTTTATGTTGGGCTTCTTATAATAGAAGAACCCTTTTGGTGCCTTTTGCAAAAAGGTCACATTCTCCATCAATCTGAAGAACCATTTCATGATGCAAAGAACACTTGAATCATGAAAAGGGTTCTTTAAGTGTTAATGGTTCTATATAGAACCATTTTCTTTACTAAAGAACCCGCACAACGTGGGTGTTCCTAATAAAGTGTCCATGAGTTCAAATGTTCCCGTTACGCCCTGAAACCCTGAGGATGGAACCGCGTCTGAGGTGAGAACACAGAAAACAAACCAGCGGCTCCGCGGTTTCCACCTTTATTGTCAGTGATATTTCATCAGGAAACCTGTTTACAGAGAAATGCTGTGGAGTAAAAACTGCAGACGTGTCAGTAAAACAGTGTTTATATATAACGATTCACCAAAACGATGGTCTGTGAAACACAAATGGATCAGAACACCAGTCCAGAGAAACAGCACCAGCGCACACGATTTCTATTAACCTTCTACAGGACGTCAGACGTAGGTTTACGTACAAAAGGTCATAATTCGTTTCTACTTGATGATTTTCAGCCTCCCTTTATCCCTCAGTTAAACAGGCTGTTACTGTGCCTTTAAGACTGATATATGTAAATGAGCTGTTCTGATTGGCTGTCCTATATTGTGCCCAAACTGAAACAATCCTTATAACTTCAGTGTGAATGGGAGGAGCTAAACTGCTGTAGGCTGAATGGGTGGGGTTACTCAGCTGTAGGCTGAATGGGTGGAGCTAAACTATTGTATCTGAATGGGTGGAGCTAATTTGCGGTAGGATGAATGGGCGGGCCTAATCTGCTGTAGGATGAACGTGCAGAGCTAATCTGCTGTAGGATGAATGTGCAGAGCTAATCTGCTGTAGGCCGAGCGGGCGGGATTACTCTGCTGTAAGCCGAGACCACCTGCAGTGGGGAATGAATGGAATGTTTTAATTCTCGATAGAAATCTTCATGATTTTATGACCCTTTAATATAAAACACCGTACAGGTGGCGCTTTAAGTCTGATTAAGGCGTTTTACTCCTTACAGCTTTAATATCAAACACACCTGCTTTAATTAATGGAACCAGCACATTTCAGTTAATAACAATAAGTTCACTGTAATTAATGCAGCAGACCTGCAGCGAGACGGTCTGTACGACCACACAGAGCGACTCATTCTTCCAGCGGCGGCAGTCTAAGCGTTTAATTAAAGGATAATCAGTTTTAACTGAGTAATTACTGAGTCTTCAGCTCAAGAAGACAATATTGTGAATAATACTCAAAACACAGAAACTCATTTTAATACATTCTGAACATTAATACATCCATGGTGTCCTGACGGAACGGCGCTCCGCCTCTTCTGCAGCGTGAAGATATGAAGGCAGTGTTTCTGAATCCCTACCCAGCATGCCCTCTCCAGGCTCCGCCCACCCACATGTTCTACTGTAGCTGCTGCACGTTGGCAGGAATCATGAAAATCCCAGTACAGAGTGGGAAACTCAAAATTCTGAGACCAGACTGAAATTCTGGGATTTTTTACACCTGGAAGTAAAAAAAATTATTAAAAATTTTAAATCAAAGAAAAATTCTGAGAAGTGAGAAGCAGAAGTATTAAAGATTCCACACCATCTCTGGGTCTCTATTCAAACGCAGTCAGGTTAGTAACATTGCTACTGAGGACAGTCGCGTCAGCCGTGCTACAGCAGCGCTAACACAGCTGGCTAGCAACGTCAGCACATCTCTTAGAGAAGCTCTGCCTGAGCTGCAGCCGACAGTGGACGCTACGCTAAAGCTCAGCTTGGCTAAACAGCCAAGTACCTGTCGCCATGCTACAGCAGCGGGTGGAGCTGACTATGATGCTAACTTAGCTAGCTAGCAATGCTACACCGTTAGGTGGAGTGGGTTTTTGTGGGTGGAGCCTGGAGAGGTTCATTAGCTGAACAGCTGATTGGTTCAGGTGTTCTAGAGCAATGAAAACCTCGTAGCTTCACTTCACAAGAGAAGGAAAAGTGTCTGACTGCTGTCGTGTGTGAGTGGAATGCGGTTTTATTCCCAGTAAATCTGGATCATTTCTGTGAGTCCGATCATGTTTTCAGGAGTTACGAGATTCTGACCCGACAGCAGTGATTAACTAAAGATGATCCCGCAGCCAGGCGATGTAGTCGTCCACCGCCCGGATGCCGACAGCGAAGTACGACGGCCAGAAGGCGAAACTGACGCAGCCATGGAAACCGTCTTCGTAGTGTCGGCTGGTGACGGAGACGCCGGCCTGCTGCAGCCTACGGACGTACATCAGCCCGTCGTCCCTCAGCACGTCATGCTCACCGGTCATGATGTAGGCGCGAGGAGCCGACCTCAGCGCCTCCAGATCGGCCAGCAGAGGAGCCGCTCGGACGTCCAGCAGGCCAGGAACCCTCTGCAAGATCCCTGGAGAACCGGTGGCTGGAATCACAGGCTTGTAGTGTTTCGTCACGTCTTTGGGCAGAACTCTGGTCCAGTCAAGTTTGGCTCGGTGCGGGTCGGCGAGCTCCTGGTCGTGCGCTGTGTGGTTGTTCAGCAGAAGCAAGTGAACGAGCTCAGGATCTGCGCCCAGGTACTCCAGCCAGTAGTGAGCCATCAGCTCGCGGTACAGGATAGGAATCTTCTGGTTCTGCTGGTACGAAGCCGTGTTGAAGTCCAGAGCCTGTAGAACTGGGTAGATCAAAACCTGGAGCTTGAACTTTCCAGCAGTGCTGTTGTCTCGGCCGATCTGGAGATGAAGTACGATAGATGTTAGTAAAAACATAAAATTCACTAAAAAGTGAATACAAATTTCAAACATCAGGGTTTTAACTAATGTACTCGTACAGTGTCGGGAATCAGGCGTTACCATGGCTACAATGGAAATATCATTTTCTTTCACGTTTTTCCTTTAACCCATAATCATCTTTCTATTTTTCTATCTTTGGATGACCAGGCATCTCTGATCAGGGGCCGCCCTGAAACGAGTGAGATGGAGAGGTTTCACCCGTTTCCTGCTCTTATTCTCCAGGGGATGTTCTGGCTTGTCTATCTGATTTTTCCTGACCAAATCATAAGGCAAATTATTCAGTAACTGCTTGAAATAAATGTATTTATTTATTTACTGTAAAAGCTCCTCAAATTAACAGAACATGTGTTTTATGATCTACACCACTGTGAACAGTTCTGACTGGGTAAGTTTATCTAGAACAGAGAACCGCTCTGAACCACTGTTTACATCTTGACCAGTTAATTATGCTGAAGACTTTGCAGTTTCACTTAACATTTAATAACTGGGTTTAATCTTCTATTACTTCTAAATAACATTAGCCCTGTAAAGCCCAGGCAGCACCAAATGTCTGGCTGACTGACTGTATTTGATCCCGTCTCTTTGACAGACGTGATTCGAGACTGAGCTGACCGGGTCAGTGCTGACCTGCTGGGCGACTGCAGCTGCGAGGTTCCCCCCTGCGCTGTCTCCACACACGGCCACGCGCTGAGGATCCACAGAGTACAGCTGCAGAACCTCCGACTGCAGGAAGAACCTGGAGGCCTGCAGACAGTCCTCAAACTGCACTGGGAAACGCACATCTGGAGCCATCCGGTAACTACAGTGAGGGAAAAAACCCGGAAAAACACTGACCTGATCGCAATTATTTATGCTGACCACAGTTATTACCTTTCATAATCATACTTTTACATCAAAAAATACAATCAGGCACTTTTACCAGTTGGTTTTTAATGTAAATATAGGGAAATAAAAGGTTGTGGCTGGTTCTGTGTCACCTGTAGAGGGCAGCAGTGAGTAATGGCTCCATCATCTGTTTGGAGCCACACTGTAATTTAACTGAAGTGGCTAATCCGCTAATTTAGGCCTGCGCCGTGATACGACTGACCACAGACGACACAATCAGACTCCTCTCAGTTATTCACAGCAGGAATGCCACAGCAGGGAGGAGCCTATTCAGTACGTTAAACACTCTGAAATGCATTGTGGGAAAACACGCACTCCACCGTCACCACCACCGCCTTCAGCTCAGACGCCATCTTCTTGCACAGCAGGTCGTACGAGCCCAGCTCTGACAAACACAACACACATCAATTACACACTCCACGCTCAAATTACACACTCCACCAAATACATTATGTAAACATATGGCCAGGAAAAATCACGTTTACGTGTTTTTTTGTTTTGTAAACATAACGCAGATCGGATGTTTATGAGTGACCATATGTGGTCTGTACAGTCAGACTGAAGCTGCAGTCCAAATTGGTTGCTATAGTAACGACCCACAAGTGCATAAACCTAACAATGATGAGTCGCCATCAGTACAACTGCCCTACTTTTCACTGTAGTTGAAACATGCAGACTGACCTGCTGACAGATTACAGACTGGACAGTGATATTCAGAGACTTTTATCCTTTAATGAAGCAGCCATGGGTGGAGCTAAACCGCTGTAGGCGGAGTGGGTGGGGCTAAACCGCTGTAGGCAAAATGGCAGAGATACAATGCTGTAGGAAAAATAGGTGGGGCTAAACCGCTGTAGGCGGAATGGGTGGGGCTAAACCGCTGTAGCTGAATGGCGGAGATACACTGCTATAGCTGAATGGGTGGGGCTAAACCACTGTAGCTGAATGGGTGGGGCTAAACCGCTATAGCTGAATGGGTGGGGCTAAACCACTGTAGCTGAATGGGTGGGGCTAAACCGCTGTAGCTGAATGGTGGAGCTAAACAGCTGTACCTGAATGGGTGGGGCTAAACAGCTGTACCTGAATGGGTGGGGCTAAACCGCTGTAGCTGAATGGTGGAGCTAAACAGCTGTACCTGAATGGGTGGGGCTAAACCGCTGTAGCTGAATTGTGGAGCTAAACAGCTGTACCTGAATGGGTGGAGCTAAACAGCTGTACCTGAATGGGTGGGGCTAAACAGCTGTACCTGAATGGGTGGGGCTAAACTGCTGTAGCTGAATGGGTGGGGCTAAACCGCTGTAGATGAATGGTGGAGCTAAACTGCTGTAGCTGAATGGGTGGGGCTAAACTGCTGTAGCTGAATGGGTGGGGCTAAACTGCTGTAGCCGAGTAGGTGGAGCTAGTCTGCTAGTTTTTCTTTAACACTGACAGCATGTAATGTACATTCATTAACAAATTCAGATATTCTGCTTACTTGGAGCCCCGAGTGACCACCCTCCTCCATGGAAGAACACTACTGCCCCCCTCAGGCCGTCCTGTGTGTTTACACTGGGCTGATAAACGCGTACCTGAACCCCACTGAACTCCGTGTCCTCCGTCTGAATGTGTTCATAGTCCAGAGGAACCAAACTCTCAAACCCGGTCACTACGGTGTTTATCAGCCGGATATGATGGACCAAACCCAGAGACTGCCCGATATCAGCCTGGAAAAGGAAAACTGACTGATATCGCCCTCAAAAAGAAACAGAGACTGACCGATATCGCCCTCAAAAAGGAAAGCAGAGTGTAAACGACAGTAAATTAGTCTTTATGCCAACATTCGCTCTACTGTATGACAGTAAAGCCCCCGCTGTCTCCCAGCAGTGTGACCCTTCACCAGACACCCTTCACATACAAAGCCCACCTTATTAATAATAACACTTTAAATGTAACAGCGCAATTGGACAGATTTAATATGCATATGTTTAACGTCCAATCCTCATGGTTCCCCACCGCCGTTTACCCTGCAGGCTCCTCCCTGCTCCCCACCTACAAAAGCACGCAGCGGTCATTCAGCTTATGTGTACAGTTTAATAGCGAGTATGATGACCGGGTGGGATGGGGGTCCCCGATCAGACAATATGATGTGTATTGTGATATTTTTAGACACATTAAGAGGCTGGAATGTACAGGGCACTCCAGCAAAGCATTATGGGCTGGTGGCCAATCAGCTGCCTGTTGCTATGGTGACTGTGTAAACCACGGAGTTCACCTTCACGACTCTGAGTCTGTCCGAGTTATTATGACTGCTTCTACAGTTTTGATTCTCAGACACAGAACAGTAGCTCCAGCCGGCCGAGTGCACACAGCCTGGACGCTGCCAACCAGGTCAAAGATCACCAGCACTGAGTCAACAGGGGCGTTACTCCAGAGTTCTGGCGGAATGAAACATCTATTTGTTTCACATGTTTAAGATTATTAATAATAAATTATAACAAATAACAGCTTTAATAATGAAGGATGACCTCAATTATAACCGACAACAGACACTTCTGGGTGTTTACTAGCAGTGAGGTTAAACATGATTAATAATACACTTCATTAATTAAACAACAACAACAACTCAACACTAGTAACCATAAGCCTAATAAACCCTAATTATAAAAGAATTCATGATTAGGTTAATTGCTCAATAAATCAAAAAGAAGTAGTAATAATAATAATAATAATAATAATAATAATAATAATAATAATAATAATTCACAGAATGGAAATCACCAATAAGGTCAATTAAACATAATTAATAATACCAGCCGTAATACTGAAGCATAGTGTACAGTAACTGTGTACAGACAGGCCTCATTGACTAATTGGAGTTAATTGAATATGATTAACTATAAGTTTAATCACGTGACCTTAATACTAACCAAAGACTGTTTATAGCTCAGTTAGATCACTAGGCTGAACCTCATTAATCATGATTTAATTAATATGAACTGAACTGCCTCATGAGGTTAATTAAGTACAATGAGAACAGAGGTTAATTAGTGACCGGATTAACGGAGAGTCCTTAATGAACCCGAGGTCAACCTGAACGTCATTCCCAGGCTGATGGGATGAACGAGGCTCAGCAGGAGGGCTCATCAGAAGTCACTGGGGTCATTAAAGCCCCTCCATAGGAGGGCAAACAGAGCCTAACCAGCCCGGCACTGCTTGGCTGGAATTAACAATAACGCGGCTAATTAACTGCGCGTGTGGTCACCTGTGTCCTCCTCCGGCCTGCTGATCTAATTATGAGTAATTAGCAGCGCGGGTCAATGGGGGCGATGCTGTGGGTCACGTGAGCCTTTACTTTCCGCATCATATCGCCTTCTACACCGCAGCAGCGCCACCCGTGAGCCGCAGAGGTCAGAGGTCAGTGTTCTTACCGCCTGTGAGACCCCCCTGAAGGCAGCGGCGACCACCATGAGTTTGAGGGGCTCTGAGAGCGCGGAGGGCAGCGGCAGGTACAGCAGATAGGCCGCGCTCAGAGCCGAGCACACGCTCCACACACACAGCAGCTTCGCACACGCTCCTCTTCTTCCTCCGCCTCCGCCTCCGCGGCGCGGCTCCGAGCGCGCTGCCATCGCGAGCTCACTCTGAACTCCAAACAATCAGCTCCCAAACGCTTTATTCACCGGCACCGCGGCCGGCAGCCAATCACAGCGCAGCAGCCGAGCATCCTGGGAAACTGAGGTTTTAGATGTAGTTCAGTACAACAGGCTTTTACACAGCTGTGATTAATAACAACAACAGTGCGCTTTATTACTGTCCTTTATAACTAACACAGACAGACAGAGAGACAGACAGACAGACACAGAGAGAGAGAGACAGATAGATAGACAAACAGAAAAACAGACAAATAGATAAATAGAAAGACAGACAGACAGACAAAAAGAAAGGCAGACAGACAGACAAAGACAGACAGATAGATAAATAGAAAGACAGACAGATAGACAGACAAACAGAAAGACAGAAAGATAGACAGACAGACAGATAGCTAAATAGAAAGACAGACAGATAGATAAATAGAAAGACAGACAGACAGACAAAAAGAAAGACAGACAGACAAAGACAGACAGATAGACAGACAAAAAGAAAGACAGACAGACAAACAAAGACAGATAGATAAATAGAAAGACAGACAGATAGACAGACAGACAGAAAGATAGACAGACAGATAGCTAAATAGAAAGACAGACAGATAGATAAATAGAAAGACAGACAGACAAACAGAAAGACAGACAGATAGACAGACAAACAGAAAGACAGAAAGATAGACAGACATGAATAGAAAGACAGACAGATAGACAGACAGACAGATAAATAAATATAAAGAGCAGACAGATAGATAAATTGACAAATAGAAAGACAGACAGATAGACAGACAGACAGACAAGAGGAAGATAGACAGATAAATAAATAGAAAAAGGACAGACAGACAGACAAAGACAGACAGATAGATAAATAGAAAGACAGACAGACAGACAAGAGAAAGACAGACAGATAAATACATAGAAAAAAGACAGACAGACAAACAGAAAGACAGACAGATAGACAGACAAAAAGAAAGACAGACAGACATGAATAGAAACACAGACAGACAGACAAAAAGAAACAGATACATAAATAGAAAGACAGACAGACAGACAGACAAACAGAAAGGCAGACAGATAGATAAATAGAAAGACAGACAGATAGACAGACAGACAGACAGATAAATGAATATAAAGACAGATAGATAGACAGACAGACAGACAGACAACAGAAAGACAGACAGATAGATAAATAGAAAGGCAGACAGATAGACAGACAGACAGACAGACAAGAGGAAGATAGATAAATAAATAGAAAAAAGACAGACAGACAGACAGACAAAGACAGACAGATAGATAAATAGAAAGACAGACAGAGACAGACAGACAGATAAATAAATAGAAAAAAGACAGACAAATAGATAAATGGAAAGACATAGATAAATAGAAAGACAGACAGATAGATAAATAGAAAGACAGACAGACAGACAGACAGACAGACAGGCAAAAAGAAAGACAGACAGACATGAATAGAAAGACAGACAGACAGACAGACAGACAGACAGATAAATAAATATAAAGAGCAGACAGACAGATAGACAGATGAACAGAAAGACACAGTCAGACAAAATGAAACACAGATACATAAATAGAAAGACAGACAGATAGACAGACAGACAGATAAATAAATATAAAGAGCAGACAGACAGATAGACAGACAAACAGAAAGACAGACAGATAGATAAATAGAAAGACAGACAGATAGACAGACAGACAGACAACAGAAAGACAGATAGATAAATAGAAAGGCAGACAGATAGACAGACAGACAGACAAGAGGAAGATAAATAAATAGAAAAAAGACAGATAGACAGACAGAAAAAGACAGACAGACAGATAGATAAATAGAAAGACAGACAGAGACAGACAGACAGAGAAGAGAAAGACAGACAGATAAATAAATAGAAAAAGACAGATAGACAGAAAAAGACAGACAGACAGATAGATAAATAGAAAGACAGACAGAGACAGACAGACAGACAAGAGAAAGACAGACAGATAAATAAATAGAAAAAGACAGATAGACAGAAAAAGACAGACAGACAGATAGATAAATAGAAAGACAGACAGATAGACAGACAGACAGGAGAAAGATAGACAGATAGATAAATACAAAAAAGACAGATAGACAAACAAAGACAGACAAATAGATAAATAAAAAGACACAGACAGATAGACAGACAGACAGACAAACAGAACGAAAGACAGATAAACAAAAAGACAAACAGATAGACAGACAGACAGATAGATGATAGACAGAGTGTTGTGAGGAATATTTATTCCAGATTTTCCACTATTTTCCATCATCGACATTCCATATAAACTCAGAAGACTCGTGTAGGTTCTCTGGTGGTTCTGGATAGTAAATAAATGTCTATATCTGTGTTGTAGTCACGGCGACGCCTGGTTCCCATCACCACCACTGTAAAGACGTCTGAACCATTTCACACCAAACCGCTCTGAACCGCTCTGATTACATCACACACACTTTGGATTATGGGGGAATTTTGAAGTATTGGTGAACTTCCCCTTTAAGCTTGTGAAGCCTAGTGAGGCAGTCTCTGTGGTCTGCAGGTATCAGGTGAAGTTTCTTCTTGTGTGATTGTTTAATGAATATGCATCAGGTGGGTGTGGCTGTTAAAAACTCCAGTCAGCCGCGGCTCCTGAAGATGAACGAACACTTCAGTGCAGTTGTTGTTCGTAGATGATGCTCTGGCTTGTTTATGGTCATCTGCTCTCGGTGAGAGACGCTCCTCCATCTATCCGCTCCGACTTGGCGCTGCTCCTCTACAGGGCTCTGGGCTAAAGGGGAGAGGCTGAGTGTTCTCACTGCCTCATGAACTGAATGTTGTGAAATGGTTGTTGTGGAGAGAAACACTTCTGTCCTTTAGGCAGAGTCACCCTGATATCACAGCGAGGTCAACCTGCCAGGGGTCAGCTTCTGTCCAGAGAACATCCAGAAGCTGTTTACACAGAAACAAAATATATTTCAAAAGGGACATACCACCAATTTTTCAAATTCCCCCATGACTCAGTGTGTGAGGTGTAATCAGAGAGGTTCAGAGCGGTTTGGTGTGAAATGGTTCAGACGTCTTTACAGTGGTGGTGATGGGAACCAGGCGTCGCCATGACTACAACACAGATATAGACATTTTATTTACCATCTAGAACCATCAGAGAACTTACACGAGTCTTCTGAGTTTATGTGGAATGTTTATGA
Source organism: Pygocentrus nattereri (assembly GCF_015220715.1). Lineage (NCBI taxonomy): Eukaryota > Metazoa > Chordata > Actinopteri > Characiformes > Serrasalmidae > Pygocentrus > Pygocentrus nattereri. The sequence goes on from NC_051227.1 coordinate 11,722,180, forward strand.
TGGAAAATAGTGGAAAATCTGGAATAATCAGATTTCTTTGGGGACTATTTTGCCGCACAGCGCCCTGCATGTCTCCCTCCACCATGAATGTTGTTGAAGTTCTCTAAACTATCATAAAACAGCGTCTCAGTCATCAGGCAGTGAATTCATAACCATTTCAAGTAGGACGTTTTATGTGAGGAGCTTTTAGAGGGAGACGTCTGGTTCCTATCACCACCACTGTGAGCAGCTCTGACTTGGTAAGTTTATCTAGAACAGAGAACCACTCTGAACTGCTCTTTACATCTTAACCAGGTAATTATGGAGAGAATTTGGGGAAGGATTTGGCTGAGGTCCCGCTTACGGAGTGCTCTGCTTCACAGCCTTACACTCAGAGTGCAGAGCACAGTTCATCCAGCAGGGGGAGGCATTGTTATGACAAAAAGCCATGAGAGAAATGTGGAAGGACTTATTCACATTGACTTTGTTGTTATATGACATCACAAAAGAATTTAATAAAACTAAATCTTTAAGAAGACTGCTGGTGTGTTAATTTAGGCTACTGTACTTCACTCCCTGTTTATAGATAACAGTGAGTCACAGAGTCAGAAATAAGACGACATTACTCGTTAACTACCTTAACCTTTCACCTCCCAGATGTATTCAGTCAGCCGAGACCTGCTCGGGGTCTGAAGTTTGCTTCCTAAGATTTAGCACTGGAGCTACGAGGCTAATGCAGCTAACAAGCAATGGAAGCTTATACAAACCAATTAGCACTGATGTTTATATCAGGACTGTCTAACACTCCTTATAGCTTCAGCATGAATGGGTGGGGCTAATTTCTGTAGCCTGAATGGGCGGGGCTAACCTCCTGTAGACTGAATGGGTGGGGCTAAACTGCTGTAGACTGTGTAGACTGAATGGGTGGGGCTAAGATGCTGCAGGCTGAATGGGTTTCCATGCTATGGGCCCTTTAATGCGTCAGTGTGAGAGACTGATGTTTCCTCAGCTCCACTCTCTGATTCAGTCACCCCCCCCATCTGTCTCTCTCTCTCTGTCTGTCTCTCTCTCTGTCTCTCTCTCTCTCTCTCTCTGTCTCTCTCTCTCTGTCTCTCTCTCTCTCTCTGTCTCTCTCTCTCTATCTCTGTCTCTCTCTCTCTCTGTCTCTCTCTCTCTTTCTGCTCTATGTCTGTCTCTGTCTCTCTCTCTCTCTCCATGTCTCTGTCTGTCTATCTCTCTCTCTCTCTCTCTCTCTGTGTCTCTCTCTTGCTTTTCACTCCTCCTTCATCACGGAGCTCTACACTCTGCTGATTCTGAAGCTTTATTGACTCTAGAAGCTCATAAAAGACAGAAAATCAGCAGAAGTGCAGATTTGGGCGGTTTTGAAACTTCATTTTTACTCTCATTGATTAAAAAGACCTTGTTTAGTTTATGGATTTAGGAGGAATAATGTACCTGTGGTCGGGTCTCTGAGTGCTGCAGTGTGATGTGCTGTTTAATGTTAGTTGTGTATAATGTTGGTTTGGATGTGTATTTGTGTTTCTATGTGTTGATTGTAATAACAGACTGTATTTGTAAAAGTACTGTATTTACATTCTGAGGTAAATAAATTAAGTAAGCAAGCAGTGAGTTGCTGTGATATGAAGATCTCAACATAATACTTCTGTGGTACCAAATTACTGTAAAACTACTGAAAATCATTTAATAATAAATCATTAATCATTTCTGAATCATTTAATAGCAAATTTTAATACCAAAGTGATTGCTTGAAAATCTGCACTGCTGATTGACCATCTAAATTACATTCAGAATTCATTCATTATTAAAGGGGAATTCAATCAATTTTTCAAAATTCTCTGCATAATTAAGTGGTTAAGATGTAAACTTACTGAGTCAGAACTGTTTGGAACCAGACGTCCCCCTCTAAAAGCTCCTCACAGAAAGTTCCTACATGAAATGGTTCTGAATTCACTGCCTGATGACTGAGACGCTGTTTTATGATAGTTTAGAGAACTTCAACTCCATTCATGGTGGAGGGAGACATGCTGGGCGCTGTGCGGCAAAATAGTCCCCAAAGAAAACTGATTATTCCAGATTTTCCACTATTTTCCATAATCAACATTCCACATAAACTCAGGAGACTCGTGTAGGTTCTCTGGTGGCTCTGGATGGTAAATAAAACGTCTATATCTGTGTTGTAGTCATGGCGACGCCTGATTCCCATCACCACCACTGTAAAGACGTCTGAACCATTTCGCACCAAACTGCTCTGAACCTCTGATTACACCTCACACACTGAACTATGGGCGAATGTAGAAATATTGGTGGACTTTAACAGCTGTGTGAGTAATATAGTAAATAAGAGGGAGCTGGTGGATGTAAAGGATGTGAGTGGCTCTGTTCCAACACGGCTGGCTATAGGCCCAGATGTCTGTAAAGAAGTGAAATAAGTGAGTAGTTCCTCAGTAAAACCATGTGTGGTGTGAAAGGGCTGCAGTCAGCTCCACTGTTAGAGAGCATTTCATTCTTTATTTGATTTTTCTCCATGACATCGTCTTAGAATGTCTGAGGTTGTTTACCAAAACACACAAATTTTTTCTGATCATGTCATTTGTTTGTACATGATAATTTTTCAGTCTCTCTTTATCGCTTACAGTTAAAAAGACTGTTACTGTGTCTTTATGCATTTTTGCAAATGAACTCTGTTTCTACTGGTAGTGCGTTATTAAAAAATCAGTCCAGGTTGAAACACTGCTTATAATTTCAGCAACTGGAGCTAAACTGCTGTAGCTGAATGGGTGGGGCTAAACTGCTGTAGCTGAATGGGTGGGGCTAAACCGCTGTAGCTGAATGGGTGGAGCTAAACTGCTGTAGCTGAAAGGGGTGGGGCTAAACTGCTTTAGCTGAAAGGGGTGGGGCTAAACTGCTGTAGCTGAATGGTGGGGCTAAACTGCTGTAGCTGAAAGTGGAGCTAAACTGCTGTAGCTGAATGGTGGAGCTAAACTGCTGTAGCTGAATGGGTGGAGCTAAACTGCTGTAGCTGAAAGTGGAGCTAAACTGCTGTAGCTGAATGGGTGGGGCTAAACTGCTGTAGCTGAATGGGTGGGGCTAAACTGCTGTAGCTGAATGGTGGAGCTAAACTACTGTAGCTGAATGGTGGAGCTAAACTGCTGTAGCTGAAAGTGGAGCTAAACTGCTGTAGCTGAATGGGTGGGGCTAAACTGCTGTAGTTGAATGGTGGAGCTAAACTGCTGTAGTTGAATGGGTGGGGCTAAACTGCAGTAGCTGAATGGTGGAGCTAAACTGCTGTAGCTGAATGGGTGGGGCTAAACTGCTGTAGCTGAATGGTGGAGCTAAACTGCTGTAGCTGAAAGTCGAGCTAAACTGCTGTAGCTGAATGGTGGGGCTAAACTGCTGTAGCTGAATGGTGGGGCTAAACTGCAGTAGCTGAATGGGTGGGGCTAAACCTCTGTAGCTGAATGGGTGGGGCTAAACCGCTGTAGCTGAATGGCGGGGCTAAACTGCTGTAGCTGAATGGGCGGGGCTAAACTGCTGTAGCTGAATGGGCGGGGCTAAACTGCTGTAGATGAATGGTGTGGCTAAATTGTTGTAGCTAAATGATGGGGCTAAACCGCTGTAGCTGAATGGGTGGAGCTAAACTGCTGTAGCTGAATGGTCGAGCTAAACTGCTGTAGCTGAAAGTGGAGCTAAACTGCTGTAGCTGAATGGTGGAGCTAAACTGCTGTAGCTGAAAGTGGAGCTAAACTGCTGTAGTTGAATGGTGGAGCTAAACTGCTGTAGCTGAAAGTGGAGCTAAACTGCTGTAGCTGAATGGTGGGGCTAAACTGCTGTAGCTGAATGGTGGGGCTAAACTGCAGTAGCTGAATGGGTGGGGCTAAACCTCTGTAGCTGAATGGGTGGGGCTAAACCGCTGTAGCTGAATGGCGGGGCTAAACTGCTGTAGCTGAATGGGCGGGGCTAAACTGCTGTAGCTGAATGGGCGGGGCTAAACTGCTGTAGATGAATGGTGTGGCTAAATTGTTGTAGCTAAATGATGGGGCTAAACCGCTGTAGCTGAATGGGTGGAGCTAAACTGCTGTAGCTGAATGGTGGGGCTAAACTGCTGTAGCTGAATGGGTGGGGCTAAACTGCTGTAGCTGAATGGTGGAACTAAACTGCTGTAGCTGAAAGTGGAGCTAAACTGCTGTAGTTGAATGGTGGAGCTAAACTGCTGTAGCTGAAAGTGGAGCTAAACTGCTGTAGCTGAATGGTGGGGCTAAACTGCTGTAGCTGAATGGTGGGGCTAAACTGCAGTAGCTGAATGGGTGGGGCTAAACCTCTGTAGCTGAATGGGTGGGGCTAAACCGCTGTAGCTGAATGGCGGGGCTAAACTGCTGTAGCTGAATGGGCGGGGCTAAACTGCTGTAGCTGAATGGGCGGGGCTAAACTGCTGTAGATGAATGGTGTGGCTAAATTGTTGGAGCTAAATGATGGGGCTAAACCGCTGTAGCTGAATGGGTGGAGCTAAACTGCTGTAGCTGAATGGTGGGGCTAAACTGCTGTAGCTGAATGGGTGGGGCTAAACTGCTGTAGCTGAATGGTGGAACTAAACTGCTGTAGCTGAAAGTGGAGCTAAACTGCTGTAGCTGAATGGGTGGAGCTAAACCGCTGTAGCTGAATGGTGGGGCTAAACTGCTGTAGCTGAATGGGTGGGGCTAAACTGCTGTAGCTGAAAGTGGAACTAAACCGCTGTAGCTGAATGGTGGAGCTAAACCACGGTAGCTCAATTGTGGGGCTAAACCGCTGTAGCTCAATGGGTAGGGCTAAACTACTATAGCTGAATAGGTGGGGCTAAACCGCTGTAGCTGAATGGCAGGGCTAAACCACTGTAGCTGAATAGGTGGAGCTAAACTGCTGTAGCTGAGTGGTCGGGCTAAACTGCTGTAGCAGAATGGGTGGGGCAAAACTGCTGTAGCTGAATGGGTGGAGCTAAACTGCTATAGCTGAATAGTGGGGCTAAACCATTGTAGCTAATTGGCAGGGCTAAACCGCTGTAGCTGAATGACGGGGCCAAACCACTGTAGCTGAATGGGTGGAGCTAAACTGCTGTAGCTGAATGGTGGAGCTAAACTGCTGTAGCTGAATGGGTGGGACTAAACTGGTGTAGCTGAATGGTGGAGCTAAACTGCTGTAGCCGAATGGGTGGAGCTAAACTGGTGTAGCTGAATGCTGGAGGTAAACTGCTGTAGCTGAATGGGTGGAGCTAAATTGATATTTAAATTTTTTCCGCTTTTAATTTAAACCAAACATTTCCGCCAGTCTTGCTAATGATCTGACGTGTGATTGTGGCAGCTGATATTTATTGATTTACATTCATACAGGTTTAAAAACAACAATAATAATAATAATAATAATAGTAATCATTTTAAAACAGAATTTTCAGCTGTGCCCATTCAGAACTGATGGAACTGAAAACAAACCTGACAGTAATAAGTCCTTGATTATGTTCAGACCAGAAACGACTGTCCAGGTTCCTGATATCATGAAAGCTGACAGTTCCTGTGTTCTCTTTGCTCATTAATGTGTTTGTTTGTTTGTTTATTTGTGTGTTTGTTTGTCTGATGTCTGTAACTGCTTGTGGATGCGTGTCTCAGTCTGTGTGCTCCGTGCTTGTGTGGAATCTGGATCATATTCATAACAGACCATCCTCACTCTGACTGAGCTGCAGGGTCACTGACCGCTAACCTTGCTCAGGCCCTCAGATCCAGAAACAGATCAGAACGCTCAGATTGGGTTTCTGACCACTGGAGGTGCTGCAGGGCTTTAGGTTCTACATGAGGCAGTGAAGGACAGTAAAGGGTAATGAGAGTTAGTGAAGGACAGTAAAGGGTAATGAGATGCAGTAAGGGACAGTAAAGTGTAATGAGAGGCAGTGAGGGACAGTAAAGGGTAATGAGAGGCAGTGAGGGACAGTAAAGGGTAATGAAAGGTAGTGAAGGACAGAAAAGGGTAATGAGAGGCAGTGAAGGACAGTAAAGGGTAATGAGAGGCAGTGAGGGACAGTAAAGGGTAATGAGAGGCAGTGAGGGACAGTAAAGGGTAATGAGAGGTAATGAGGGACAGTAAAGGGTAATGAGAGGCAATGAGGGACAGTAAAGGGTAATGAGAGGCAGTGAAGGACAGTAAAGGGTAATGAGAGGTAATGAGGGACAGTAAAGGGTAATGAAAGGTAGTGAAGGACAGTAAAGGGTAATGAGAAGGAGTGAAGGACAGTAAAGGGTAACGAGAGGCAATGAGGGACAGTAAAGAGTAACGAGAAGCAGTGAGGGACAGTAAAAAGTAATGAGAGGCAGTGAGGGACAATAAAGCGTAATGAGAGGCAGTGAGGGACAATAAAAGGTAATGAGAGGCAGTGAGGGACAGTAAAGGGTAATGAGAGGCATTGAGGGCCAGTAAAGGGTAATGAGAGGCATTGAGGTCCAGTAAAGGATAATGAGAAGCAGTGAGAGACAGCAAAGGGTAATGAGAAGCAGTGAGGGACAGCAAAGGGTAATGAGAAGCAGTGAGGGACAGCAAAGGGTAATGAGAAGCAGTGAGGGACAGCAAAGGGTAATGAGAGGCAGTGAGGGACAGTAAAGGGTAATGAGAGGCTGTGAGATACAGCACAGGGTAATGAGAGGCAGCAATGACAAGTAAAGGACAAGAATAAAGTAAGAGGCAGGAAGGGGCAGTAAAAAGCAGTAAGTGGCAGTAAAAGGTACTAAGATGCAGTGAAGGGGCGGTAGGAGACAGTAAGGGACAGTGAGAGGCCGTAAAGCCAGTAAGGAGCAGTAAAAGGCAGTAAGTGTCAGTAAGGAGCAGTAAAAGGCAGTAATGGACAGATCGAGTCAGTAAGGGGCAATAAGAGGCAGTAAAGAACAGTAAGAGGCAGTAAAGGGGTAGTAAGAGACAGTAAGGGACAGTAAGAGGCAGTAAAGGCAGTAAGGAGCAGTAAAAAGCAGTAAGGGTCAGTATGGAGTAGTAAAAGGCAGTAATGGACAGAGAGAGTAAGGGGTAAATTGAGGCAGTAAAGGACAGTAAGGGTCAGTATGGAGCAGTAAAAGGCAGTAATGGACAGATAGAGTTAGTAAGGGACAGTAAGAGGCAGCAAAGGGGCAGTAGGAGGCAGTAAGGGACAGTAAGAGGCAGTAAAGGCACTAAGAAGCAGTTAAAGGCATTAAGAAGCAGTAAAAGCAGTAAGAGTCAGTAAGGAGCAGTTAAAGGCAGTAATGGATAAATAGAGTCAGCAAGGGGCATTAAGAGGCAGTAAAAGGCAGTAAGGGGCAGTAAGAGAGAGTAAGAGGCAGTAAAGGGCAGGAAGAGGCACTAAGGGGCAGTACATGGTAGTAAAGAAGAAGTAAGGGACAATTCAAGACAATAATAGGCTGTAAGGGGCAACAGCAGCCTGTGAGGTGCAGTAAGGGGCAGTAAGTACCAATAAAGTGCACTCAGGGCCCATAAAGGTGCACTAAAGGCCTTAAGGGCCAATAAGAAGCAGTGAGGGGCAGGCAGTAAGAGGGGAAAAAGAGGCTATTAGGAGCAGTAAGGGGCAGTAGTGGTCCCTGAAAGGGCTGGAGGAGGTAGTAGGGGTCAGTAAGGGGCATTAAGGGGCAAGAGAACGCTTTAAATGACGGGCAGGGGATTTCCAAAGTCTGTTCAGCGCTCCGTGTTTTATATAATCCTGCTGTTGCAGTTCCACCCTCTCTGTCGTTAAACTGCTCCTAACCCACTCCCAGCTCTGAGTGTCTCTGAGGTGCTGTAATCTGCTGTAATGTGCTGCTGGAGGACGGCTGTGCGAGGCGAGTCCAGGGAAACGCCCGTGAGGACGTGGGGCGACTAAGAGAGTAAAGCTCTGGTTTGGATTATTCTCCTCACAGGCTGTTACAGTGTCAGGGTGAAGGGGTTTGGCAGCTGTGTGGAGACGGTTCCCTCGTACAGACCTTCAGCCCAGCGCTGTTCCTCTAAAGGTGATGACCTCATCCCTCATCAAGTATCGCCACGGAAACCTCCCGTCTCCTCTCCAAACTCCATTTACTGCGGCTTGGTCTTCAAAGTGCAGAGCGGCCTGTGTGCGGCTCTCAGGGCGCTAATGTGGGGCGGAGTGCTGAGATTACACTGCTGCTATTACACGCTGCATTAGTTACACTGAGCTTCTACACGGCTCTCAGTCACACAAACCCTCCTGCTCCTCTTACTGTCTGCATGCTGTACCGTCTCTTCTGCTGCTGTGGACAGACTTCACACAACAGCGTTGTACTGCACCAGGGCAGGAGGGACGAGCGAGCCGAGTTTACGGCTCTAACGTACAGACTGAAATAGAAATAACTGATAACTGACAGATCCAGAAATCAAAACACATTCAGAAGTCAGGAATGGGCGTTTACAAAACACTGATTCAGAACATGTTGAAGCTGTTGCAGAGGCTTTGTTTGGAGGTGTTTCAGAAAACGTGTCGGTGTTGAAATCATGATTTCAGCAAGCAGCGTCTCAGCACGTCGTCATTTCAGCGTTTTGAGGTACGATGCTGATCTCAAATCAGTCATAATTTAGGTCCATATTAATGCATTGATTCAATCAAAACTGATCTTACTGGCAGTCAGTCATTCCTACTTCCCCTTGCTGTCCTTTACTGCCCCTTATTGTCTCCTAATGCCACTTACTGTCCTTTACTGCCCATTACTATCCTTTACTGTCACCTACTGTCCTTTACTGCCCATTACTGTCCTTTACTGTCTCCTTCTGTCCTTTACTGCCCATTACTGTCCTTTACTGTCTCCTTCTGCCCCTTACTGTCCTTTACTGCCCTTTACTGTCTCCTACTGCCCCTTACTGTCCTTTACTGCCCCTTACTGTCTCCTACTGCCCCTTGCTGTCCTTTACTGCCCCTTATTGTCTCCTAATGCCACTTACTGTCCTTTACTGCCCATTACTATCCTTTACTGTCACTTACTGTCCTTTACTGCCCATTACTATCCTTTACTGTCACCTACTGTCCTTTACTGCCCATTACTGTCCTTTACTGTCTCCTTCTGCCCCTTACTGTCCTTTACTGCCCTTTACTGTCTCCTACTGCCCCTTACTGTCCTTTACTGCCCCTTACTGTCTCCTACTGCCCCTTGCTGTCCTTTACTGCTCTTTACTGTCTCCTACTGCCCCTTACTGTACTTTACTGCCCTTTACTGTCTCCTACTGTTGCTTACTATCCTTTACTGCCCTTTACTGTCTCCTTCTGCCCCTTACTGTCTCGTACTGCTCCTTACTGTCCTTTACTGCCCTTTACTGTCTCCTACTGCCCTTTACTGTCCTTTACTGTCCCCTACTGCCGCTTACTGTCCTTTACTGTCTCCTACTGCCGCTTACTGTCCTTTACTGCCCTTTACTGTCTCCTTCTGCCCCTTACTGTCTCGTACTGCTCCTTACTGTCCTTTACTGCCCTTTACTGTCTCCTACTGCCCTTTACTGTCCTTTACTGCCCTTTACTGTCTCCTTATGCCCCTTACTGTTCTTTACTGCCCTTTACTGTCTCCTAGTGCCCCTTACTGCCCTTTACTGCCTCCTTCTGCCCCTTACTGCCCTTTACTGTCCTTTACTGCCCTTTATTGTCTCCTACTGTCCTTTACTGTCTCCTACTGCCCTTTACTGTCCTTTACTGCCCTTTACTGTCTCTTTCTGCCCCTTGCTGCCCCTTGCTGTCCTTTACTGCCTTTTACTGCCTTTTACTGCCCCTTACTGTCCTTTATTGCTCTTTACTGCCTCTTACTGTGCCTTATTGTCCTTTACTGCCCTTTACCACCTCTTACTGCCCCTTACTGTCCTTTACTGCACCTTACTGTTATTTACTGTGCTTTTCTGCCTTTTACTGCACCTTACTGTCCTTTACTGCCTCTTACTGTCTCTTCCTGCCCCTTACTGACCCTTACTACCTATATTCAGGGGGTCAGAGGTATTCATCAGGACACTCCTGTATCCTCTGCCTTTTGTCTTCATCTTATTTGGCAGTATTTTTCACTCCATGCCTGCTGGACTGAGAGTGATAATAAGAAGCTGAGCTGCTGCTCTGGGTCCTGTGCCACGCTACGGTCCACGGTTTACACTGTCCTGTGTTATTCTGAGCTCTCCTCGTTGTCTGATGTGGAATGTAAAGTGTGTGGAGTGTTTGGGGAGTGGTGGGGCTATGTGACCACACAATGCCTTTAAGTGGAAACTGGTGAACTTTATTACTCGGATACGCCCGAATTTACTCACTCGGGAGGTTCCTCATAGCCATCACTGCAGCAGCTGGACAACAGTGCTGTTCTGGGTTATCTCTGCTCATATAAACAACCTGACCAAGAGGAACCAGCAAGAAGTTGCCTTCATCATCCCAGCGCAGTGAAAAGCCTTCTCCCATTCTGAATCATGATCAAATTACAATAAAATGCAAATACAAAAGGAACCTTTAAAAGGTTTTTAGAATATTTCACATTTTTACTCAAGACACAATTACTCCTGTCCCCACACCCTTGGGACATGTTGCAAGCATCAATTCCAGAATTAACACGTTGTAGTGTCCTGCTACCAGCTCGCTTGACCATGGACACGCAAGAGGCGTGGTCATGCAGAACGACAAGCACTGAGACCCCTGGGAGAAAGTTTGTAAATGAAGTAAGAGAGACTTAAAAATGTAATTAAGTTATAACTGAAGTTATAACTTAAGTTATAATAATCCTCACCTTCCGTTCCCCTGATGAAGGTTCAGCCCAAGTTCTCTGAGTTCTCCCCTCCTTCAATCAGTCTCCCCTTATACTGCCACTGGCATGCTGAAGGCACAGTCTGTACTCACAAACAGGTAAATAGTTGTGGTTTATACACAGAATACCTGTGCTTACTGGGCTGTTAGGTGCTAGACTATGTGGTGGTTTGTCCCGTGTTGGTGTCTACTGTCCCGTAGAGGTGTGGTCATTAGTGACCTGCCTGTTGTCCAGGCCGTTCAGTGCCCTGGTGGTGGTGCTGTGTGTTCAATAAAAGAGCCTTTCCAAGACATTACAATATACAGTACCAGTCAAAAGTTTAGACAACTTCTGATTCAATGGTTTTTCTTTGTTTTTATTGTTTTCTATATTGTAGATTAATATTCAAGATATACATCTATAAAGGAACACATCTGGAATTATGTAGTAAACAAAAAAGTGTTAAAACCAGAATGTTTTATACTTTAGATTCATCTAGTAGCACCAGCATTGCTCAGTCAGCTGATGGGTCACCTGGAATGGCCTTAACTAACTGGTGTACCTTGTCAAGAGTTAATTTGTGGAACTGCTTGTCTTCTTAATGAGTGTGTTTACATGCGCTCAATAATCTGATCATAATCAGATTTCTGCAGTTATCTGATTATTCAAATGGTCATGTAAACAACAAACTCTTTTATCTTAGATCAGAGTGAGGTCTAGAAATCTGATAAAGAGGTTGGATTTGAGCTCAGTAATCAGATTTCTCAGTGCTGTGAACTTTCACTCTGATTTCTTTCTGATTTCTCAGTCTGAGCATGTGTGAAAACAGACGGCGGTACCGGAAATAAGCACCGCGTGACGCAGCAAAACACTTTTAGAGTGACAATGAGACCAAATACATGCTTGACAAAATGAAGGCTTTAAATATTATTCATCTTCTGGATGATGATGTTCATATTTTCAGGTAAAGCGGCTCGATGTTTAAAAAAAAAAAAGCCAGTGAAGTTTGAGTTTTATGTTATGTTTACATCTCGTCCGTGAGTTTATTCTGTGAGTTTATTGGCTGGTTGCAAAGCAGAAATCTGATTACTGTCTGACTCATGTAGACCTGGATTTTCCCCATTATCTGTTTACTCAAGAGCATATAAACACGTTGATCAGGTTACTGACAAAATCTGATTTTCTGTAGTTATCAGATTATTAAGGGCATGTAAACGTACTCAGTTTTGTCGTGCGGAGGTGGGGTTGGTACAGAGTTCTATAGTTTTGTATTAAACTTGTATGTTCCTTCATAGTTTTCAGGTCTACTGTATTAATCTACGATGTGAAAACCTTTGAGTGGCGCTGTATTAACGAAAAACAGTGAAAGCAATGAGGTAAAACATCATTGTGTTTGTAGTGCTTTCATTTAAACACAGATCAAAGTGGATCTACAGATCACTGCTCTCTGTTTTTATGTGCACTGATTCTACCAAATTTTTCAGAATTGGGTTTGTACATTAAACTTGCATTCCTATAAGTGTGTGTAGTGTTAGGAAAGTGTAAAAGGACAGTGGTGTTGATCCTCTCTCAGCATGAATCTGCACTCCTCCCGTTTAGCGTGGTTACAGTGCTGTAGTTTGGTCCCCCAGGCTCTAAAATCCCGCTGAACTGCACCTGTCTCACCCTCAGCCTGCTCGTACAGGCCACAGAGACTTTGCATACAGATGCTGCTCAGACAGTCTTGCTGAAGGCCAGAAGCACAGAGCTTGAGATTTCAGAGAAAAGCATTTCTGACTATCTGAGAGTGGAATTCACCTTCGCATCTACACTACAGAAGGACTTCACAGCCTCATTCATCTTCCAGATTCCTCAGCTTTTACAGAAAGACAGTGAGTACCGAACCTTCAGGGTCTCTGGTTATTATGAAGGGCTCGCTGGAAAGATGCCCATCAGAGGATGAGAATGAAAGATAACAGTGTTCTTACATGCAGAGTTCTGGTGTGATAACATTACTGCCTGTAAGGCTGTATTACTGAGAACATCATAATAATGTCTGAGTGTTTCTTACATGCAATTCAATTCTGATACAATTGAGTTTTATTCCTAATGCACTTTCTCCAGCATACATTTTCCTAAAGTAGCTTTGCAAGAAATACAGGTGCAACCCCCATCATTGAAGGGCCATGTGGGAAGAAACTAATGTGGCAAAAATCGTGGGCTGGAGGTCAGGGAACCAGCCCTGTGACCGGAAGGTTGCCGGTTTGATCCCCAGAGCCGACAGTTCGTTACTGAGGTGCCCTTGAGCAAGACACCTAACCCCCAGCTGCTCCCTGGGCACTGTGGATAGGGCTGCCCACTGCTCTGAGCAAGTGTGCTTACTGCCCCCGTGTGTGTCTGTGTTCACTAGTGTGTATGTGGTGTTTCACTGCACGGATGGGGTAAATGCAGAGGTGAAATTTCCCTGTTGTGGGACTAGTAAGGGTCACTTAAATGTTTTGAGTCTTGGTTCTTCCACATGTTCTTAAAGAGTTAAAGACATTTCCAGTGGTTCTTTCTCATGTTTTTTGAGAGGTTCTCCTATTGAGCCTTGGTTCCTTTCAGTGATTCCTCCTCATGCTCATAGGTTCTTTTTTAAATTATGGTTCCTCTCAGTGGTTTCTTGTTTTGAGTCTTGATTCTTCAGTGGTTCTTCCTCATGCTCTTAGAGAGTTTGTTTTTTGGAGTTTTGATTCTGCTCAGTGGTTCCTCCTCATGCTCTTAAAGTTTCTCCTCTTGAGTCTTGATTCTTCAGCAGTTCCTCTCAGTGGTTCTTCTTCATGATGTTAGAGAGGTTCTCCTCTTGCGTCTGGGATACTCTCAGTATTTCTTCCTCATGCTGTTAGGGACTTTCTCCTTTTGAGTCTTGGTTCCTCAGAAGTTCTTCTTCATGATTTGAGAGAGTTCCACTTCTTGAGACTTGGTTCCTTGGTGTTTTTTTCTCATGCTTTTAGGGAGTTTGTCTTTTGGAGTCCTCTTCCTCTTCCTTGGTTCTTCCTTATTGATTATTGACCTACCATTTGTTAGCAACATTAGCCTAGTAGCTCCAGGGATAAACTAAAGAAGCAAAATTTGGACAATAAACAGGTTTTAGCTGATTAAGTACATCTGGAGAAAGTGGGAAAGCGCGTTAATGTGAATTTTCATTTGTTGTGACTGATACACTGATGCTTGTCTGCATAACTCTGTAAGCTAATGCCATTTTGAGATCTTGAGATTTTGATCTGCATCTAGAAGAAATACAAATAAGGAAAATACAAGTGGCCCTAGAACAGAACCTTGTGGGACACCACAGGCACGTTTTGCAGAGAATTCTTTGTTCACATTTAGAAACGAACAAGGCTCAAAGAGACTGGATCTAAGCATCTAACACCAGCTGAGGACTAGTCTCCTCATACCAATGAACAAAAACTTACAATTTTTTTAGATTACAAGGATACAAGGGTTAACATTACATTTGCATTCTGTGTAAGATTCAGAAGAAAAAATTAGATAATGTAAATAAACACAACTTTCCCTTTGAATTTCTTGATACTTTACATCAAACAGCAAGTGACACACTGCACTTTTATGACACGAGATGACCGTACACCTGTAACTGATGTATCAGATCCCCATCCTGTCTCTGCTTTCCATTCTGGATGAACTTTATGCAAATGAGCTGAGAAGAGACTTCATTGCTATGTGGCGCCGACTGCATGACGCCCACAGTCATGTGGTGACATTTAACATTTTAGGTCATTCTCAGGAGGAGATACAGTTAATAAAGCGTTATTATTACATTCGATCATTTTAAAAACAGTATTAAGCCACTTTGGGGTTCAGAACTGGCCTCTACCTTTCCCTCTTTGCCTCTTTGCACCTCAACCTGCAGGCGTTTTAGTGAGGTGCCGTAAAGCGGCAGAGGGAAGCAACTCAGCTCACTGTCATGAAAATACATAATTAACTTAAACTGCAGCCACTGCAAAAAGAAATAGAAAAAAGAAAATAGAAAAATAAAAACTCCACTCTAAGCCAAGCTTTTAGCAGTTGCAGTCAGGGTGCTGCAGCACTCCCTTGTGCTTTTAAAACAATTATACACTTGTTAGATGTATGATGTCATACACTATTGCCAAAAGTATTCACTCACCCATTCCAAATCATTAAATTCATGTGTTCCAATCACTTCCATGGCCACAGGTGTATAAAACCAAGCCCCTAGGCCTGCAGACTGCTTCTACTGTGAAAGAATGGGTCGCTCCAATCCAGTCATGAAATTTCCTCACTACTAAATATTCCACAGTCAACGGTCAGTGGAATTATAACAAAGTGGAAGCGATTAGGACGTCAACTCAGCCATGAAGTGGTCGGCCACGTAAAATGACAGAGCAGGGTCAGTGGATGCCGAGGCGCATAGTGTGCAGAGGTTGCCAACTTTCTGCAGAGTCAGTCACTACAGACCTTCAAACTTCATGTGGCCTTCAGATCAGCTGAAGAACAGTGTAGAGAGCTTTATGGAATGGGTTTCCATGGCCAAGCAGCTGCATCCAAGCCCTACATCACCAAGCACAATACAAAGCATGGAATGCAATGGTGTAAAGCATTGGAGCAGTCGTGAGCTGGAGGTTGGGGAACTGGCCCCTGTGATGGGAAGGTTGCCGGTTCGATCTTCAGCACCGACAGTACATGACTGAGGTGTCCTTGAGCAAGACACCTAATCCCCAAGTGTGTTCTTACTAGTGTGTATGTCGTGTTACACTTCATGGATGGGATAAATGGAGAGGTGAAATTTCCCTGTTTGTGGGACTAATTAGTATCACTTAAAGCTCTGCCACTGGACTCTAGAGCAGCGGAGATGTGTTTTCTGGAGTGACCAATCACGCTTCTCTGTCTGGACATCTGATGGACAAGTCTGGGTTTGGCAGTTGCCAGAAGAACGGTACTTGTCTGACTGCATTGTGCCAAGTGTAAAGTTTGGTGGAGGGGGGATTATGGTGTGGAGCTGTTTTTCAGGAGTTGGGCTCGGCCCCTTAGTTCCAGTGAAAGAAATTCTTAATGCTTCAGCACCAAGAGATTTTGGACAATTTCATGCTCCCAACTTTGTGGGAACAGTTTGGGGACGGCCCCTTCCTCTTCCAACATGACTGCGCACCAGTGCACAAAGTAGGTCCATAAAGACATGGATGAGCCAGTTTGGTGTGGAAAAACTTGAGTGGTCTGCACAGAGTCCTGACCTCAACCCGATAGAACATGTTTAGCCAGGCCTTCTTGTCCAACATCAGTGTCTGACCTCACAAATGCGCTTCTGGAAAAACGGTCAAAAATAAACACACTCCTAACCCTTGTGGAAAGCCTTCCCAGAAGCTGTTATAGCTGCAAAGGGTGGGCCGGCATCATATTAAACCCTATGAATTAAGAATGGGATATCACTCAAGTTCATATGCTTGTGAAGCCAGACAAGTGAATACTTTTGGAAATATAGTGTATTTTCTTCACATTTGGTTTCTTAATGAATGTCACTGCTAATTTGAGAGTTTTGGGGATGTAGGTGAGGCTCAGAGGGGAGCTCATCATCAGTGGGGGGCTAAGTAGAATGGTTGCTCATTGCAAAGCAATGCGAGATATCAACACTGTTCCAACTCCAGATTGTCTGGTCTGATTGTGTAATTTGGACTTATATATACCTTTTTGGAGTATATATATCGGATTCATAGTTCTGATCTAATGTTTGTTAAATTCCGAATTTTTTTCCTATAGGAATGAATGGGCTGAAAAATCGACTGTACTTCCGCTCAACCAAAAGGCGTTTCTGTCCCTCGCTTCTCCCATAGACTCCCATTCATTTTTGTCACCACACACATTCTATTACTTCTTTGCCTAGCAGCCAGCAAACTACATGTCTTCATTCAGGGCAGGTCCTCAAGCTCTAGTCCACAGCCACACTGACCTGATATGTGTTGTTTTTCATCCCTTGTTCCTCCTATAGAATCTCATTCATTTTAAACAACATGTACCTAACACTTGGCAACTCCCTACCAATAACTACATAAACACTGCATACACCATGGCAACTGCCTTGCAGCAATTTAGCAGCTGCATGGGATACCATAGCAACTGCCTAGCAACAACCTTAACAACCACCTGGGATACCATAGTAACCGCATATCAACACCTTAGTATCCACCTGGGATACAATAGTAACTGACTAGCAACACCTTAGCAACCACCTGGGATACCATAGTAACCGCATATCAACACCTTAGCAACAACCTGGGATACCATAGTAACCACCTAGCAACACCTTAGCAACCACCTGGGACAACATAGTAACCACCTAGCGAGACCTTAGCAACAACCTGGGACACCATATTATTCACCTAGCAACACCTTAGCAACCACCTGGGATACCATAGTAACTGCATAGCAACACCTTAGTAACCACCTGGGATACCATAGTTGCC
Source organism: Pygocentrus nattereri (assembly GCF_015220715.1). Taxonomy (NCBI): domain Eukaryota; kingdom Metazoa; phylum Chordata; class Actinopteri; order Characiformes; family Serrasalmidae; genus Pygocentrus; species Pygocentrus nattereri. Next base: position 11,739,365 of record NC_051227.1, read on the forward strand.
ACCTAGCAACACCTTAGCAACCACCTGGGACACTATAGTAACCGTCTAGCAACACCTTAGCAACCACCTGGGATACTAGTGTAACAGCCTAGCAACACCTTAGCAACCACCTGGGATACCATAGTAACCAGCTAACAACACGTTAGCAACCACCTGGGAACCCTTTTAGCTGCGTGACCATCCTGTGCTTCCTTCAGGAAGAGCACATTAATAGTTTCTCTAAAATAATAATAAAAATGAATAGTTTCTCTATAGCATCTCTAAATTCACAGGAAGTGGACTGAGTGCATGTTGACTCTCATAAGCAGTGTGGCCTTCTAACCATATCCATGCGTCCTCCTGGAAATACTTCAGACTCTAGACATATATGTGGTGTGTGGGTGTGGTTGCGTGTGTGTGAGAGTGAGAGAACAGAGAGAGAGATTAATGGCTGGATTACATCCTCAGCCTCATAACTCATCTGTAAAAGCCTCTCTGTAGGTTTCAGCCAAATGACAGTTGTCATAAAAGTGAATGTGTTGTCATCAGAGTGAGGAGCAGTGCTGCTCCTCTGCATCTGCTTTTGTTTTGATGGAGGAAAGGCCTCCATACCTTGGCTCCCACAGCTCAATGGCTGTGTTGTATTTTCCACTGGAGCTGAGAGCTGTATCCTCCGCAGGCGGGAGAAGGTTCCCCGGCAGTTTATTCTCATCATTATTACTATTTCTCGTCTCTGCTGGAAGACTGTGAGGCGCGCGTTGTCTCAGAAATCAACACGAAGTGAGTTACAACCTGCAGCTGTACACAAACACATACAGGACGTCTTTACGCTCTTTATGGTTTACAAATAAAAATAGAAGTTTGTATATAAAAAGCATTTCTCATTATGAGGAGCTGCCAATGTCACTCAGCAGTTATTCCAAAGTTATTCCTTCAGTGTTCAAATTACAAACTTACAAACATCAAATTCAACATAATTTCCTCCCCTTGATCATTCAAAACAACAAAAGACTGTTCCCTCTTTCTCCATTGCTCTTCTGGAGGCACTACATGTTAATGAGACAGTTCCTCCAGTTTGCCTTCTACCTCAAATGTAGTTTCACAAGAAACAGAAGTGTGTAAAGTCTGGATAAAACACGTTACAAGCCTTACAGTTACTGACCTCAGACGTACAGGTGTTCATAGCACTAAAGCCACCACAGAAAGGGGGTCACTACATCTTTGTCATAGTTGCCAAGACTGAAATTTGAGGATGAGTATAGAGCTGTTGGAGAACCAAGCACACAACAATGTGAGAGTCCAGACTAAATAAAGGATATCAGTGCTGTGTGGAAAGACTCCTTCACAGCTGCCAGAGTGCGGTAACGTCAGCTACGTCTACAGATAGAAAAATCAATGGAGTGGAAAATAACTACAGCCAAAACACTGGATTAGTCCACCACTGAAACAACTCGAGGATGAGTCTAGAACTGTTGGAGAACCAATGGTTGTTTTTGCTTGAGAGAGCTGTACATGCTCAACTCGTCATCACTGTTATTGTAAAAGGGTCTATCAGCTAAGACATGTTTGGTGTCCAAATTTTGCTCCTTACTCTACTGCTTTAGCGAGATAATCCACCTGCATAAGGAAGCAGAACGTCAAAGGAAAATAAGCGACTTTCCAAAACTGGAGCTCAAAAAAAGCTCCAGAGAAAATGTACCTCCTAACAACCACCTGCTGCACGAGCTGGTCGACCCCAAAACTGTCCCATCAGATAAACAGCACTTAAAGCTTTGATCTCTGAGAGAGAGGAGAAAATCAAACTGCTTCAGATCTGAAAACCTCCACAGGTGTTTCTGTCCATCCTTCCACTGTGAGAAGACCACTCAGTGCTGTGGGTCTGAAAGGACGTGTAGCTGATCAAGAGGAACCTCTAAGAAAAGGAGACAGACACATCAAACAAAGAAGCTGAACGATGGACTGACCACCCCAGAGTCCAGACCTCAGCACCACCTCTGAATGGGTTTGATCACTTCAGAAAATCATCAACCAGCTTCTAAGACTGAGCTTTGGAGGCGTGTCTGCATTCTTTGAGGAGCTGAAAGTGGGGCTCCTGAGAAGAATGGAAACTGGAATGAAGGTGAAGAGAGACTTGCTGACTGAACAGCCGAGAGGAGATTATTTTCACATTATGGCTGTTTTGACTGTAATGACATGTCCTTTTAATCTTCTAGTAATAATATATAGTGAACTGTTATAAACTCCCTTTATTTAAGCTAGATTTGACCTTAGACCCCCACAGACAAGCCACCTTAAGTTAAAATGTTTGGACACCCTGGGTTTGACCTTCCATCCCTTGTTAGCTAAATTAGCCTCATAGCTCCAGTTTTGAAACTAAAGAAGCAAACCAACAGCCCTCAGCTGATTAGCTGTGTTTGGAGAAACAGGAGGGAAGCTGGTGAATTAGATTCTCTGCTGTACCCCTTTAAGGCTGGTAGGCTGAGAAGTATGTGTGAGGGCAGGACTGCCCACCGGAGGACCCACCGCACAAAAGCCTGCTTCATACAGGTGGAGGTTTGTTTGTGAGACGCTTCCAGATCAGATTCCTGCACATTCCTCGCTGACTGGGCCCTGCGTCTGCCCTGGAGCGCCCCGTAATCCCAAAAACATCTGATCAAGAAGGACACGGCGCGTAGCTGAGAGGATCTGAAAGACTTCAAAGACACCTTTGATGCTTTCTTGTGAAACAAGATGAAGTAATGAAATGAAGAGTGAGCTGGTGAGTCAAGTCAGTGAAAGTGAGAGACTGTCACTGTTAGTGTGCTGCGTTTAGACAATCAAGTTATTCTTAAAACATAATGTTCCAAACTCAGATAAACAAACTGAAGATACAGCCTGGGAAGCAATCATGATTGTGATGTCACAACCATTAATGTATGTCCATATGTCTGCCCATTCAGCTACAGCAGTTTAGCTCCACCCATTCAGCTGGAGACTACTTATGTGAACATCAGTGTGAGTGGACGTGTGCGAGTGGCACGTCTTGGAGAGGAAACGTCTGCATGGAGGTGTGTAAATACATCTGTCTATATCACAGTCTGTACTGACTTAGACACTAAACCCCTTGCACTAAACAAGCTCTGTGCTCATTACAGATGGGTGGTTCTGCTGAAGTGGTTCAGTCTGAGCTGAAACTCATTTAGGATTTTAACTGATTTTGGACTTTAGACTAAAATCATTTAGCTCTGAGCGACCGTAAACCTGAATTATGATTATTTAATTAACACTAATGACTGAACATTCCATTTTATCACCACCAAAACAATCATAACTCTACCAAACTGAACCAAATGCATCAGTTGTGACTGTTTCAGTGACCATTTTAGCTGATTTTGAGCAGAACTCAATAACACGTCCAGTTCGTGACCAGAAAACACAGCTTTGAACAGCTGGTCACACAGAGAATCATCAAATCTCTCATTAAAGCACATAGGTTTAGCTGTAAAATCTTTTAGTCTAGCACTCATCATTTAGTCTAGCACTCATCCCTTAGTTTGATACTCATCTCTTAGTCTAGCACTCATCATTGAGTCTAGCACTCATCCCTTAGTTCGATACTCATCCCTTAGTCTAGCACTCATCACTTAGTCTAGCACTCATCCCTTAGTTTGATACTCATCCCTTAGTCTAGCACTCATCCCTTAGTTCGATACTCATCCCTTAGTCTAGCACTCATCACTTAGTCTAGCACTCATCCCTTAGTTCGATACTCATCCCTTAGTCTAGCACTCATCACTTAGTTTGATACTCATCCCTTAGTCTAGCACTCATCCCTTAGTTCGATACTCATCCCTTAGTCTAGCACTCATCACTTAGTCTAGCACTCATCCCTTAGTTCGATACTCATCCCTTAGTCTAGCACTCATCACTTAGTTTGATACTCATCCCTTAGTCTAGCACTCATCCCTTAGTTCGATACTCATCCCTTAGTCTAGCACTCATCACTTAGTCTAGCACTCATCCCTTAGTTCGATACTCATCTCTTGGTCTAGCACTCAACCCTTAGTTCGATACTCATCCCTTAGTCTAGCACTCATCCCTTAGTTCGATACTCATCCCTTAGTCTAGCACTCAACCCTTAGTTCAATACTCATCCCTTATTCTAGCACTCATTCCTTAGTTCAATACTCATCAATTAGTCTAGCAATTGTTCCTTAGTCTAGCACTCATCCTCGAGTCTAGCACACATCCCTTAGCCTGGCACTCTTCCCTTAGTCTAGCACTCATCCCTTAATCTAACACTCATCTATTAATCTAGTACTCGTTCCTTAGTCTAGCACTCATCCCTTAGTCTAACACTCATTCCTTAGTCTAGCACTCATTCCTTAGTCTAGCACTCATCCCTTAGTCTAACACTCATCTATTAATCTAGTACTCATTCCTTAGTCTAGCACTCATCCCTTAGTCTAGCACTCATCCTTTAGTTCAATACTCATCCCTTAGTCTAGCACTCATCCTTTAGTTCAATACTCATTCCTTAGTCTAGCACTCATTCCTTAGTCTAGCACTCATCCTCAAGTCTAGCACACATCCCTTAGCCTGGCACTCTTCCCCTAGTCTAGCACTCATCCCTTAATCTAACACTCATCTATTAATCTAGTACTCATTCCTTAGTCTAGCACTCATCCCTTAGTCTAGCACTCATCTATTAATCTAGTACTCATTCCTTAGTCTAGCACTCATCCCTTAGTCTAACACTCATTCCTTAGTCTAGCACTCGTCTTTTAATCTAGCACTCATCATTTAGTCTAGCACACATCCCTTAGTCTGGCATACATCCTTTAGTCTAGCACTCATCCTTTACTCTAGCACACATTACTTAGTCTGGCACTCATTCCATAGTCTAGCACTCATCCCTTAGTCTAGCACTCACATTTAGTCTAGCACACATCCCTTAATCTGGCACTCATCCCTTTGTCTAGGACACATCCCTTAGTCTAGCACCCATCCCTTAGCCTAGCACTCGTCTTTTAATCTAGCACTCATCATTTAGTCTAGCACTCGTCCCTTAGTCTAGCACTCATCCCTTAGTTCGATACTCATTCCTTAGTCTAGCACTCATTACTTAGTCTAGCACTCATCCTCGAGTCTAGCACACATCCCTTAGCCTGGCACTCTTCCCTTAGTCTAGCACTCATCCCTTAGTCTAGCACTCATCTATTAATCTAGTACTCATTCCTTAGTCTAGCACTCATCCCTTAGTCTAACACTCATTCCTTAGTCTAGCACTCGTCTTTTAATCTAGCACTCATCATTTAGTCTAGCACACATCCCTTAGTCTGGCATACATCCTTTAGTCTAGCACTCATCCTTTACTCTAGCACATATTACTTAGTCTGGCACTCATTCCATAGTCTAGCACTCATCCCTTAGTCTAGCACTCACATTTAGTCTAGCACACATCCCTTAGTCTAGCACCCATCCCTTAGCATAGCACTCGTCTTTTAATCTAGCACTCATCATTTAGTCTAGCACTCATCCCTTAGTCTGGCACTCGTCCCTTAGTCTAGCACTTGTCCCTTAGTCTAACACTCATTCCTTAGTCTAGCACTCAACTTTTAATCTAGCACTCATCAGTTAGTCTAGCACTCATCCCTTAGTTCGATACTCATCCCTTAGTCTAGCACTCATCACTTAGTCTAGCACTCATCCCTTAGTTTGATACTCATCCCTTAGTCTAGCACTCATCACTTAGTCTAGCACTCATCCCTTAGTTCGATACTCATCTCTTGGTCTAGCACTCATCCCTTAGTTCGATACTCATCCCTTAGTCTAGCACTCATCCCTTGGTTCGATACTCATCCCTTAGTCTAGCACTCAACCCTTAGTTCAATACTCATCCCTTATTCTAGCACTCATTCCTTAGTTCAATACTCATCAATTAGTCTAGCACTTGTTCCTTAGTCTACCACTCATCCCTTAGTCTAGCATTCATCCTTTAGTTCAATACTCATTCCTTAGTCTAGCACTCATCCCTTAGCCTGGCACTCTTCCCTTAGTCTAGCACTCATCCCTTAATCTAACACTCATCTATTAATCTAGTACTCATTCCTTAGTCTAGCACTCATCCCTTAGTCTAACACTCATTCCTTAGTCTAGCACTCATTCCTTAGTCTAGCACTCATCCCTTAGTCTAACACTCATCTATTAATCTAGTACTCATTCCTTAGTCTAGCACTCATCCCTTAGTCTAGCACTCATCCTTTAGTTCAATACTCATTCCTTAGTCTAGCACTCATTCCTTAGTCTAGCACTCATCCTCAAGTCTAGCACACATCCCTTAGCCTGGCACTCTCCCCCTAGTCTAGCACTCATCCCTTAATCTAACACTCATCTATTAATCTAGTACTCATTCCTTAGTCTAGCACTCATCCCTTAGTCTAACACTCATTCCTTAGTCTAGCACTCTTCCCTTAGTGTAGCACTCATCCCTTAGTCTAACACTCATCTATTAATCTAGTACTCATTCCTTAATCTAGCACTCATCCCTTAGCCTAGCACTCATCTTTTAATCTAGCATTTATCATTTAGTCTAGCACACATTACTTAGTCTGGCATACATCCTTTAGTCTAGCACTCATCCTTTAGTCTAGCACACATCACTTAGTGTAGCACTCATCCCATAGTTTGATACTCATCCCTTAGTCTAGCACTCATCCCTTAGTTCGATACTCATCCCTTAGTCTAGCACTCATCCCTTAGTTCAATACTCATCCCTTATTCTAGCACTCATTCCTTAGTTCAGTACTCATCACTTAGTCTAGCATTTGTTCCTTAGTCTAGCACTCATTCCTTAGTCTAGCACTCGTCCCTTCGTCTAGCACTCATCCCTTAGTTCGATACTCATTCCTTAGTCTAGCACTCATTACTTAGTCTAGCACTCATCCTCGAGTCTAGCACACATCCCTTAGCCTGGCACTCTTCCCTTAGTCTAGCACTCATCCCTTAGTCTAGCACTCATCTATTAATCTAGTACTCATTCCTTAGTCTAGCACTCATCCCTTAGTCTAACACTCATTCCTTAGTCTAGCACTCGTCTTTTAATCTAGCACTCATCATTTAGTCTAGCACACATCCCTTAGTCTGGCATACATCCTTTAGTCTAGCACTCATCCTTTACTCTAGCACACATTACTTAGTCTGGCACTCATTCCATAGTCTAGCACTCATCCCTTAGTCTAGCACTCACATTTAGTCTAGCACACATCCCTTAATCTGGCACTCATCCCTTTGTCTAGGACACATCCCTTAGTCTAGCACCCATCCCTTAGCCTAGCACTCGTCTTTTAATCTAGCACTCATCATTTAGTCTAGCACACATCCCTTAGTCTGGCACACATCCCTTAGTCTGGCACTAGTCCCTGACTCTAGCGCTCATTCCCTAGTCTAGCACTCATCCCATAGTCTAGCTATCATTCCTTAGTCTAGCACTCATCCTTTAGTCTAGCACAGATCCCTTAGTCTAGCACTCATCCCTTAGTCTGGCACTCGTTCCATAGTCTAGCACTCATCCCTTAGTCTAGCACACATCCCTTAATCTGGCACTCGTCTTTTAATCTAGCACTCATCATTTAGTGTAGCACACATCCCTTAGTCTGGCATACATCTTTAGTCTAGCACTCATCCTTTAGTCTAGCACACATCCCTTAGTCTAGAACTCATCCCTTAGTCTGGCACTCGTTCCATAGTCTAGCACTCATCCCTTAGTCTAACACTCACACTTAGTCTAGCACACATCCCTTAATCTGGCACTCATCCCTTTGTCTAGCACACATCCCTTAATTTAGCACTCATCCCTTAGTCTGGCACTCATCCCTTAGTCTAGCACTCGTCCCTTAGTCTATCACTCATTCCTTAGTCTAGCCCTCATTCCTTAGTCTAGTACTCATCTTTTAATCTAGCACTCATCATTTAGTCTAGCACACATCCCTTAGTCTGGCACTCGTCCCTTAGTCTGGCACTCGTCCTTTAGTCTAGCACACATCCCTTAGTCTAGCACTCATTCCCTAGTCTAGCACTCATCCCTTAGTCTAGCTATCATTCCTTAGTCTAGCACTCATCCTTTAGTCTAGCACACATCCCTTAGTCTAGTACTCATCCCTTAGTCTGTCACTCATCCCTTTGTCTAGCACACATCCCTTAGTCTAGCACCCATCCCTTAGCCTAGCACTCGTCTTTTAATCTAGCACTCATCATTTAGTCTAGCACACATCCCTTAGTCTGGCACTCGTTCCATAGTCTAGCACTCATCCCTTAGTCTAGCACTCACATTTAGTCTAGCAAACATCCCTTAGTTTGATACTCATCCCTTAGTCTAGCACTCATCCCTTAGTTCGATACTCATCCCTTAGTCTAGCACTCATCCCTTAGTTCAATACTCATCCCTTATTCTAGCACTCATTCCTTAGTTCAGTACTCATCACTTAGTCTAGCATTTGTTCCTTAGTCTAGCACTCATTCCTTAGTCTAGCACTCGTCCCTTAGTCTAGCACTCATCCCTTAGTTCGATACTCATTCCTTAGTCTAGCACTCATTACTTAGTCTAGCACTCATCCTCGAGTCTAGCACACATCCCTTAATCTGGCACTCATCCGTTTGTCTAGCACGCATCCCTTAGTCTAGCACTCATCCCTTAGTCTCGCACTCGTCCCTTAGTCTAGCACTCATTCCTTAGTCTAGCACTCATTCCTTAGTCTAGCACTCATCTTTTAATCTAGCACTCATCATTCAGTCTAGCACACGTCCCTTAGTCTGGCACACATCCCTTAGTCTGGCACTCGTTCCATAGTCTAGCACTCATCCCTTAGTCTAGCACTCACATTTAGTCTAGCACACATCCCTTAATCTGGCACTCATCCCTTTGTCTAGCACACATCCCTTAGTCTAGCACTCATCCCTTAGTCTGGCACTCGTCCCTTAGTCTAGCACTCGTCCCTTAGTCTAGCACTCATCATTTAGCCTAGCACTCATTCCTTAGTCTAGCACTCATTCCTTAGTCTAGCACTCATCTTTTAATCTAACACTCATCATTTAGTCTAGCACACATCCCTTAGTCTGGCACACATCCCTTAGTCTGGCACTCGTCCTTTAGTCTAGCACACATCTCTTAGTCTAGCACTAGTCTGTTACTCTAGCGCTCATTCCCTAGTCTAGCACTCATCCCTTAGTCTAGCTATCATTCTTTAGTCTAGCACTTGTCCCTTAGTCTACCACTCATTCCTTAGTCTACCACTCTTTCCTTAGTCTGGCACTCATCTTAAATCTAGCACTCGTCTTTTAATCTAGCACACATCCCTTAGTCTGGCACACATCCCTTAGTCCGGCACTCATCCTTTAGTCTAACACACATCCCTTAGACTAGCGCTAGTCCCTTGCTCTAGCACTCATTCCCTAGTCTAGCACTCATCCCTTAGTCTAGCTCTCATTCCTTAGTCTAGCACTCACCTTTTAATCTAGCACTCATCATTTAGTCTAGCACACATCCCTTAGTCTGGCACTCGTCCTTTAGTCTAGCACACATCCCTTAGTCTAGCACTAGTCCCTTACTCTAGTGCTCATTCCCTAGTCTAGCACTCATCCCTTAGTCTAGCTATCATTCCTTAGTCTAGCACTTGTCCCTTAGTCTACCACTCATTCCTTAGTCTACCACTCTTTCCTTAGTCTGGCACTCATCTTTTAATCTAGCCCTCGTCTTTTAATGTAGCACACATCCCTTAGTCTGGCACACATCCCTTAGTCTGGCACTTGTCCTTTAGTCTAACACACATCCCTTAGACGAGCGCTAGTCCCTTGCTCTAGCACTCATTCCCAGTCTAGCACTCATCCCTTAGTCTAGCTCTCATTCCTTAGTCTAGCACTCACCTTTTAATCTAGCACTCATCATTTAGTCTAGCACACATCCCTTAGTCTGGCACTCGTCCTTTAGTCTAGCACACATCCCTTAGTCTAGCACTAGTCCCTTACTCTAGCGCTCATTCCCTAGTCTAGCACTCATCCCTTAGTCTAGCTATCATTCCTTAGTCTAGCACTTGTCCCTTAGTCTACCACTCATTCCTTAGTCTACCACTCTTTCCTTAGTCTGGCACTCATCTTTTAATCTAGCACTCGTCTTTTAATCTAGCACACATCCCTTAGTCTGGCACACATCCCTTAGTCTGGCACTCGTCCTTTAGTCTAACACACATCCCTTAGTCTAGCGCTAGTCCCTTGCTCTAGCACTAATTCCCTAGTCTAGCACTCATCCCTTAGTCTAGCTCTCATTCCTTAGTCTAGCACTCATCTTTTACTCTAGCACTCATCTTTTAGTCTAGCACACATCCCTTAGTCTGGCACTCGTCTTTTAGTCTAGCACACATCCCTTACTCTAGCGCTCATTCCCTAGTCTAGCACTCATCCCTTAGTCTAGCTATCATTCCTTAGTCTAGCACTTGTCCCTTAGTCTACCACTCATTCCTTAGTCTACCACTCTTTCCTTAGTCTGGCACTCATCTTTTAATCTGGCACGGTGGCGTGGTGGGTAGCGCTGTCGCCTCACAGCAAGGAGGGCCTGGGTTCGATTCCCCGACCGGGGTCCTCTCTGTGTGGAGTTTGCATGTTCTCCCCGTGTCTGCGTGGGTTTCCTCCAGGTTCTCCGGTTTCCTCCCACAGTCCAAAAGACATGCAGTTAGACCATTTGTGTAAAATGATCAAATTGTAAGTCGCTCTGGATAAGAGCGTCAGCCAAATGCCGATAATGTAAATGTAATGTAATGTAATCTAGCACTCGTCTTTTAATGTAGCACACATCCCTTAGTCTGGCACACATCCCTTAGTCTGGCACTCGTCCTTTAGTCTAACACACATCCCTTAGTCTAACCGCTAGTCCCTTGCTCTAGCACTCATTCCCTAGTCTAGCACTCATCCCTTAGTCTAGCTCTCATTCCTTAGTCTAGCACTCATCTTTTAATCTAGCACTCATCTTTTAGTCTACCACACATCCTTTATTCTGGTACTCGTCCTTTAGTCTAGCACACATCCCTTAGTCTAGCACTAGTCCCTTACTCTAGCACTCATTCCCTAGTCTAGCACTCATCCCTTAGTCTAGCTATCATTCCTTAGTCTAGCAATTGTCCCTTAGTCTACCACTCATTCCTTAGTCTACCACTTTTTCCTTAGTCTGGCACTCATCTTTTAATCTAGCACTCGTCTTTTAATCTAGCACACATCCCTTAGTCTGGCACACATCCCTTAGTCTGGCACTTGTCCTTTAGTCTAACACACATCCCTTAGTCTAGCACTAGTCCCTTACACTAGCACTCCTTTCCTAGTCTAGCACTCATCCCTTAGTCTAGCTCTCATTCCTTAGTCTAACACTCATTATTTAGTCTAGCACACATCCCTTAGTCTAACACCCATTCCTTAGTCTGGCACTCGTCCCTTAGTCTACCATTAATTCTTTGGTCTAGCACTCATTCCATAGTCTAGCTCTCATCCCTTAGCCTAGTACTTGACCCTTAGTCTAGCACTCGTCTTTTAATGTAGCGCTCATCATTTAGTCTAGCACACGTCCCTTACTCTAGCACGCATTCCTTAGTCTAGCACTCATCACTTAGTCTAGCACTCATTCCTTAGTCTAGCACTCGTCACTTAGTCTAGGACTCATCATTTAGTCTAGCACACATCCCTTAATCTGGCACACATCCCTTAGTCTAGCACTCATTCCTTAGTCTGGCACATGTCCCTTAATCCAGCACTTGTTCCTTAGTCTAGCACTCATTCCTTAGTGTAGCACACGTCCCTTAGTCTGGCATACGTTCCTTAGTCTGGCACACGTCCCTTAGTCTAGCACTCATCCCTTAGTCTAGCTACATCCCAAAGGTTAGAATCCATTCTTAGCTTATAACATATGGACATATATGATCAAGCACATGAACTGTGTGTGAGAACCGTAAACACCCACTCTAAGGTATGTTGTTGTAGGACATGAACATCCTCACAGCAGTTTGCCGGAAAATCGGATTCTGTGAATACAGCGCTCACCATAACTATGCCAATGGCTTCTAAATAAACTCCGTATTTCCATCATTTCAGTGAGACCGTCCTCCTCTGGAGGCGACTGGAGGGCAGAGGTGGCAGAGCTGTCGATTCAGGGATGTACTTACGGAAAAGTGCAGCCAGCAAACAAACGAAATGAAGTGTAAATCTTAGTGTTTGTCGCTGGTCGGACCCAGGAGGCTGCATAAACACCACTCTGGGTAAAAATGTCGGAGGAGTGTGGAGAATGTGAGAGAGAACAGACTGCAGCGACTGCCAGCTGCAGTAGCAGCTGCAGTGGCGGCTTCAGAGCAGCCGAGGATTTATGAGTCTTGAAGTAGGAGAAGCTCCAGGCCCAGAACCGTTACTGCCAACATCCATCAGCCACTCAAACAGCCCAGCGCCAGCATCTAGCACCTAACACCCAGCCTAGTACTAAAACCTCAGCTCAGCATTCATCGCTTATCTTAGCACCAAAACCATAACTTAGCACCCACCCCTTAGCCTACCACCTACATGTAGCCTAGTACTGTTTACTTGGCTTAGCACCCAACCCTTAGTCTAGCACCTATCACTGAGCCTAGCACCCACCCTTTAGTCTAGCACCTATCACTGAGCCTAGCACCAAACCCTTAGTCCAGCACCTGTCACTTAGTCTAGCACCAGTCTCTTAGCCAAGCACCCACCCTTTAGTCTAGCACCTATCACTTAGTCTAGCACCAATCTCTTAGCCAAACACCCACCCCTTAGTCTAGCACCTATTACTGAGCCTAGCACCCACCCCTTAGTCTAACACCCACCTCTAATCTAGCACTAATCTCTTAGCCCATTACACCCATTACTTAGCCTAGCACCAATATCTTAGTCTAGGACTCATCCATTAACCTAATACTAATATCTTAGCCTAGCGCCAATATCTTATTATTAATAATCCCGTAAGAGTACCCCAAATAAGTACTTTCATGTTTGTATGTCACACTTTATGTAGTTAATATCTAGAGCTTGTAGGACTCTGTATGCTGTGTATTTGTGAGTTGAGGCAGTGATGTAAGCGCAATGTTCTGCTTTTTCATTTAGCAGGTAGCTGCATGCTCCACAGAGATGATGTAAGTCATAATTCATCAGTTGCACACTGCTGTTCTGAGGTGGCTCTAATGGAGCACACTCAGGTTGGCAGATCTTCCAGCTCTCAGTCCCAAAACCAGAGATTTATGTTGGTGTATCGCTGCTCCAGGTTGGGCTGCTCTGTGCTACGTGTTCCCCAAAACTGGCGAGGTCTTTTTAGGTCATGTGGAAACAATTCATCTGAGATCTCAGATGGGAATCATTCCTGTGTCTGAGTGCAGAACATCATCCAGAGCCACTCCAGATAACTTCAGAGAGATGTGTCTGTTTCTGAGTGCAGAACATCATCCATAGCTACTCCAGATAACCTGAGAGAGATGTGTCTGAGTGCAGAACATCATCCAGAGCCACTCCAGATAACCTCATAGAGAAGATGTATCTGTGTCTGAGTGCAGAACATCATCCAGAGCCACTCCAGAAAACCTCAGAGAGAAGATGAAGGAAAGACATGACCTTTTTACTGAAGTGATGTAAAACTTAAGCATGAGACGACATAAACTACATCACTGTCTCTCCTGTGTTACTGTATGGGAGCTAGTTGCCATCAATTTATGTCAGTCAATTAATGAATTACCTTTTATTTAAACTCAGGGTACATTCACTCAAAAACATAAAAGTCTCTCTCGCTGTCACAATTGATAGGAATGGGAGGAACCACATGGTAAGTCTAGTGCAGGGGTGCCCAATATATCAGTCGTGATTGACCAGTTGATCCACGTCATGTAGATCGTGCCTCATTTAAACAGGCTGTCACACTAAAACACTTTCTTGCACCTGGTGGTGGGCAGGTCAACGTGATTGACATGAAATGTGGCCACCGTCTCTTTAATTTACTGCTTGTTACCATAGCTACACCACAGCCCGTCTAATCACTGCTGTGACTGTGCCCCTCTATCTGGAACGTTTTCATTCATCAGTAGCAGTTCATGCAGCAGTTCGTGCAATAGGTCGTGCAGCAGCTCATGCAGCAGCTCGTGTAGCGCCGTTTTTGTGTTTTCCTTTTGTAACTTACATTGTCAGGCTCCAAATGCATTTGAGTCGTTCATATAAAATAAACAATGTTATTTTAACAATTACACCTTACTGAGCCTCAATTTAGCAATATTGGTTTATAAATCAATCGTATAGAATTCAGAGCACCACAGAAGAGCTCGTCCTCACAGTAATCTCTACATGGCTATGGAATGTATGATTTAAATAACACAAAGAAAACAAAAGCCAAATAAATATAGAATACATAATGAAAGTTCCCAGGAGTCATGTCTCTGGTGTTACTGTGTAACAAAAAACTCTTATTTTGAAATAAAAGTCACACTGATGATGCCACTCGACTTCCTTTGACCTGTTTTCTGAGGATCTATGAAGAAAAGCTCATGGTGAGTCCACTGTGTCTTTCAGTTCTCAGAGATTTTCTCATTCAGCTCATGATCTCATATGAAGCCTTTAGCTGACATCACTGGTGTGACCGACTTTATTCTGAGGTCACTGTGAAAAAATAGAACACAAATGGACTAAATTCCATATTTTAGGGGATGTTGCGTGATGGACAGCGTGTGGTTTGATGTTCTGTAGCAGCCGTTTAGTAAAATGCATTGTTCATTAAAAATGTCTCTATGGTTTTCTTTATTATGTGGAACACCAGTGAGGATCGGTAACACCATTGACTCCTACAGACAGACAGAGAAGTGGACGTTTCTATGGAACGGCCCTTCTGCTTGATTTGTCAAGTAGCCTTTCACACTCCCAAAGAAGGGGAAGGTTGCGAGGCATTGTCGAACTATACACAGAAACTACGATGACAAATTCCCAGCTAAAAGTGAACCACACAAACCTGCCAACACCATTCAGGGCAAATCATCAGAATAAGGTTAATGAGATTTTTCAGTCATTTGCCCTGTAATATCAATATAGGCCACTGAGGTGCTTTAAAAAGCTTCAAAGCTTTTAAAAAAAGGATGAGACTAATGTAGATAATGATGACCTATCCACTGGAAAAAGTAGATCTCAAGCCACGAAAGTGTGGGCACCCCTGGCCTAGTGAAAGACTTGCAAACAGTCAGTGAATGTGATGTGCGGAGAGATAAGAGGGGAGTGAGGCATTACACTGGATTAAGGGTGGGTGAATGTATGGAGTGTGTGGCTGGACAGGTTTTCTGTAAGCAGTGGATTTAACACCCATGTATTTCCTATGGGCTTTTCTGATCATCGTATGGTTACTGTGGAAATAATAGTTACAACCCAGGTACGTTTTTACTGGCATTGTAATGTCATTACAGGATAGTGCTTTTTGGTTTTGGGGTGAGTGGAGGTCTCAGAGGCATTGTTTTGAAAACCTGAGTCAGTGGTGGGATGTAGGAAAGATGAAGATCAGAATTTTCTGCCAGTATTTTTCAGCTCATGCTGCCTCATTAGTATGATTAGCTGAGACTGCATCAAGACCTGGATAAACAAGGACCCCGTTTACACCTGGTTACTTCATGCGTCTTGAGTATCAGGATTCAGTTTGGATGAGGCCACTTAAAAATGCAAGTTAAACCAGATACAAATCTGATCATTCAAACCACTTCAGGAGGTGAACTGAGACATATTTGAACTGCATGTTATAGCAGCTTAAACACATCCATCTCTAGAAGATACACTCAAAGGGGCCAGGCTTCAGGGGGGGCTGGGAGGACGGCACGCCCCCGGCCCAGGCCTAGAGGGGGCCCGGATAGGAGAGAGGATAAGATTTCAAGTAGCCGGGCCTTTATCACGTCTGAAGAGAGTTGGAGAAGGCGGGCCCTCTCCTGATTGTATCCAGATGAGCACGGTATACGTCCAGTCAGGACTGAGTCATGGTTTCTAAAAACTTTACAAGACCGACTGACTTGTAGTGATGTAGTAGGTGTAAAATATTAAATAAAATGTTGTTCTGCATGACTGGCTTTATTTTCACTCTTACATTTAACTTTATGACACGCACATTTTCAAGTGGATCGCCGATATTTGGATCTCTGATAAGCGAAGCTTGTAAGCCCCGCTGTTGTGAGCATGTGTATGTTGTAAAATGATGTTATGATGAGCTTTATTAAATAATAAAGGGTATAAAGGGCCCAGTCATTTGCCCTGCCCCCGGCCCGGCTCTGATTTGTTCCGCTAGTGTACACTCAACACCCAATTCCCCTCCAAGTACAACCAAAACTCCTCGTGGAAAATGCTGACCACATTTCAGTGACTTCAAAACCAGACTTTTCAGTCCTTTTCTCCAAACTAAGCTTTTCAGCTCTTCAGTCTTCAGTCAGCTGCTTATCTCTCTCTCTCTCTCTCCCTCTCTCTCTCTCTCACGACCCGAGAGGGAAGAAGGGCTCATTGCTCCACCTCTTCATATTCACACAGAATGTAGATGGACACATGAATCCACCAATTACATTCCATGTATTGCATGTATTAGCAGGAGAGTGGATGCTGCAGGACCCATTACTGTAACCCATTGATACAGACTAGATTGTTGTCATCAGCTGGTCTGAGAGCGTATCTCTAGAGGAAGGGGTGTTCAAAGCTAGGACACTGCATAGACGTTAATAGGTGGAAGTCGCATATAGGGAGCTGATAGTGAGAGGAGGTCTACAGAGATGGCAAACAAAAACTTCTAGCTCCTGGTATAGGCATTAAACTATAGGCCGGGGCCAGTTGTGGGCTGGAGGTTAGGGAACCAGCCTTGTGACCGGAGAGTCGCCAGTTCGATCCCCTGCGCTGATGGGACATTATTGAGGTGTCTGAGCAAGACACCTAACCCAGGTGCAGTGGATAAGGCTGCCCACCACTCCAGGCAAGTGTGCTTACTGGCCCCTAGTGTGTGTGTTCACCAGTGTGTATGTGGTGTTTCACTACACAGACGGGTTAAATGCAGAGGGGAAATTTCCCTGTTGTGGTCACTTAATCATGTAGAGAAGTTTATCGCTGTGTGGGGACAGAGTGGTGCACTGTGTTGTGGTGATTGTATTAATTAGGACAGATCTCCTGTTGGAAAGGTTTACCCATATCGATGAAATAAAGATCAGTTAAACTTCAAACTTTCTTTCTCCGTCTCTCTATCTCTCTCTTTCTTTGCGTCTCCCTCAGCCTGGCTGAGCGTGTGTGAATCAGTCTGAGCTTGACTGTGGATGCCGTGTCCACTCAGTAAAGACTGATATGCAGACTGAGCTCAGGCAGAAGTGAACGATCTGAAACGGCAGCGCTGAGTCACTGCTGCACCACATGAACACTGCACGCTGTTAATGAGCCCACTGCACTTTATCTGTCATTTCTACTTTAATAAGCAAAATAAAGAGCTTGTTTGTTTACTGAACCTGTACAGACATGTATTATGTTCATATTGAAGTATTCATATGTAAATTGTCCCATATGTGTAAACAGATATGTGTTATAAGTAGCTATGTGTAAGAGTACACAATGTAAAAAGTATTTGGACACCCCTTCTAATTATTGAGTTCAGGTGTTTCAGCCACACTCATTGAGGTGGCTGGTGTATAAAACAAGTGTATAAAATCAAGTCCTACAGTCTCCACAGACACACACTGGCAGTAGAATAAGTCGCATTGAAGAGCTCAATGACCTTAAACATGGCACTGTCATAGGATGCCACCTTTGCCACAAGTCAATTCTGCCCTGTTGGATCTGCCCCAGTCAACTGTAAGTGCTATTGCTGTGAAATGGAGCAACAACAGCTCAGCCATAAAGTAATAAACTCAGATCAGGAATGCAGCTGCACACAAGTCTAAGATCACTATGCACAGTGCTAAGCGTCACCACTGAACTCTGGAGCAGTGGATCTGTGTTTTCTGAAGTGATGAATCTTCTCTATCTGTCAGTCTAATGATAAATCTGGATTTGATGGATGTCAGGAAAACATTACCTACTGGAATGCAGAGCCAGCAGTAAAAATTGGTGGAGGAGGGATAATGGGCTGGGCTGTTTTTCAGGGTTTGGGCTCTCAGTTTCAGTGAAGGGTGATGTTGAAGCTACAGCACAAAGACATTATCTGGAGTGGCTCCAGACATTATCTTTGTGTCAGCAGTTTGGGGAAGAGCCTTTTCTGTTCCAGCAGGACTGAGCTCCTAAGCACAAAGCAGCTCCACAAAGACATGGAGTGACCAATTTGGCATGGAGGATCTCCAGTGGCCTCACAGATCCCTGACCTCAACCCCACTGAACACAGTTGGGATGAGCTGGACCTTGTCTTTGATTTTACAACTCTGTGGAATTGTACCAGAGGAATAAAACACCAATCACCAAAAAAAATTCTCTCAGTTGGTGTTTTGTCGATGGTAGTGGAGAATGTGGGGTAAACTGGTTTGAGGAACGGTGCAGAAAACCAAGAATAAGTGGAATGAAATTAAAAGGCAACTGTTTTGGGTCACCCATAATGACAGTCATAATTAACAAGACACAGGTGAATAAAATGATGAGATGGTGCAGCTGAAAAATTCCAAAACAGAACCTCCAAAACTGAGAGTCCAGAGGTCTTTCATAAAAATATATCACTGTTGTCAGAAGAAAACCTCATATCTCCAACATGATAACTTTACAGGACAAGGAAAAACCTACTTTACTTTTAATGTAAGTCAATGGAACCAGACGTCTTTCCAAGTCATTTTGGGCCGTTTCTTTTGATCCTTTCTTCATGAAATTTATGCACAATGTAAAGAGCAACAAGCATCTCAAATTATGTCAAAAACCTGAAACGACAAAACTGGAGATGCGAGGCTTTCTTCCGACAGCAGAGATATTCTCATTTAACCAGATCATTTAAGCCGATCACCCAGCCTTGGACTTCTGGCCTTGTGAAATACAACAGTTGGAATGTTTCAGAAGGCGACGAGACTTGAACATTATCAGTTTCATCAGTCGTGAGGAGCTGTTTGTGAATTCTGCACTTGCTACAGTTCCTCTCACCCTGAGGAGTTTTTTTTTGTTTGAGATCATTATTTTTCTTACTGTTTACACTTGAGTGAGTATAACAGGCTCAGAGACAGTGGTGTTGACTGCAGTGTCGTCTCTGAGGCAGAACTACCAGTTCCTCTCTGAAGTCGTCCTCATATTCCTTCTCCATGTTGTTGTGGACGGACTGCCCTCACTGACAGTCTGAGCACGTCCTGCCTTGACGTTCTCAGTCACCTGAGGAACAGCTGCTCTTTAATGCTCGAGCATCAAACTCACTGAATGCACACGTTCACCACAGTTTCCAGACCTGTTTACTGTCTAAACGCAGAGACTGCTTTAGGCTGTTCTTTTGCGATGTACAACCCCAATTCCAATGAAGTTGGGACGTTGTGTAAAACATAATTAATAACAGAATATGATGATTTGCAAACCCTTTTCAACCTATATTCAATTAAATACACTACAAAGACAAGATATTTAATGTTCAAACAGATAAACTTTATTGTTTTTTGCAAATATTCACTCATTTTGAATTTGATGCCTGCAACACGTTCCAAAAAGTTGGGACAGGGGCAACAAAAGACTGGGAAAGTTGAGGAATGCACAAAAAAAAACCTGTTTGGAACATTCCACAGGTGAACAGGTTAAAATAAAGGGAGCATCCCTGAAAGGCTCAGTCGTTCACAAGCAAGGATGGGGCGAGGTTCACCACTTTGTCAACAACTGCATGAGCAAATAGTCCAACAGTTTAAGAACAACGTTTCTCAACGTGCAATTGCAAGGAGTTTAGGGATTCATCATCTACAGTCCATAATGTCATCAAAAGATTCAGAGAATCTGGAGAAATCTCTGCAATTAAGCGGCAAGGCAGAAAACCATCATTGAATGCCTGTGACCTTCGATCCCTCAGGTGGCACTGCATTAAAACCCGACATCATTCTGTAACGGATATTACCACATGGGCTCAGGAACACTTCAGAAAACCACTGTCAGTGAATGCAGTTCGTCGCTCCATCTACAAGTGCAAGTTAAAACTCTGCCATGCAAAGCGAAAGTCAGATATCAACAACACCCAGAAACACAGCCGGCTTCTCTGGGCCCGAGCTCATCTGAGATGGACTGACGCAAAGTGGAAAAGTGTCCTGTGGTCTGACGAGTCCATATTTCAGATTGTTTTTGGAAATCATGGACGTCGTGTCCACTGGGCCAAAGAGGAAAAGGACTGTCCAGATTGTTATCAGTGCAAAGTTCAAAAGCCAGCATCTCTGATGGTCTGGGGGTGTGTTAGTGCCCATGACATGGGTAACTTGCACATCTGTGAAGGCACCATTAATGCTGAAAGGTACATACAGGTTTTGGAGCAACATATGCTGCCATCCAAGCAGCGTCTTTTTCAGGGACGTCCCTGCTTATTTCAGCAAGACAATGCCAAGTCACATTCTGCACGTATTACAACAGCGTGGCTGTGTAGTAAAAGATCGTGGGTACTAGACTGGCCTGCCTGCAGTCCAGACCTGTCTCCCATTGAAAATGTGTGGCACATTATGAAGCGCAAAATACGACTGTTGAGCAACTGAAGTTGTACATCAAGCAAGAATGGGAAAGAATTCCACGTACAAAGCTTCAACAATTAGCATCCTCAGTTCCCAAACGCTTATTGAGTGTTGTTAAAAGGAAAGGTGATGTAACACAGTGATAAACATTCCCCTGTCCCAACTTCTTTGGAACATGTTGCAGGCATCAAATTAAAAAAAACAATAAAGATTATCCGTTTGAACATTAAATATCTTGTCTTTATTGTGTATTCAATTGAGTATAAGTTGAAAAGGATTTACAATTCATCGTATTCTGTTTTTATTTATGTTTTACACAACGTCCCAACTTCATTGGAATTGGGGTTGTATCTTTTTCATAAGTTTCAACTGGTTTCACACTGAAATGGCTGTAGTGCACCAGATTATTGGTTTGATTAATGCTTATCAGTTAGACATTTCGCAGGAACTGAACTTTGCATCAAACTGGAGACACTTAACGTCTACGTGTATCACATTCATGTTAATTATAAGAAACCTTACTTGATTTCTGCTTCTTTATGATTGGTTTGTCAGTTTGAGTGTAACCAATCAGGTGGCTGATGCAATAAGTTCCATGATCCTAGCCCCACATCAAAGGCATTGCCTCACTATTATGTCATTGCTCTGCTGTTATTAGCATCAGCTCATGCTGCAGGAATGAGATCTGAGATCTGTCAGACACTTATAGCTCATAGCCTTATAGCTGGACGTCAACATGGGCAGATTATGTGGACAGTTGAGCACTGAGATGCAGCTGGAAGCAGCAGATGAGAATCTTCTGGTGTTGATTTCCCTCGTTTGGGGCTGACCATCACAAACATGTGAAGGGAAGCAAATCTAATCTATTTAAATCAAGCTTTATATGGGTCTCACACACAGCCAAACACAGTATAGCATGCACTGAAATGTGAAAAGACTGTCTGCTGTCATCAAAATCTGAATATACAGAAGAAAAATATAAGAATATGAAAAAGCAAAGATGAATTTATTTAAAGTGACCCTTAATAGTCCCACAGTGGGGAAATTTCACCTCTGTCTTTAACCCGTCCATGCAGTGAAACACCACACACACACTAGTGAACACACACACTAGGGGGCAGTGAGCACATTTGCCTGGAGTGGTGGTCAGCCCTATCCACAGTGCCCGAGAAGCAGTTGGGGGTTAGGTGTCTTGCTCAAGACCACCTCAGTCACATAGTGTTGGCTCTGGGGATCGAACCGGCGACCTTCCGGTCACAGGGCCGGATCCCTAACCTCCAGTCTATGGCTATTGAATACAAAATATAAAAAATGGGGATATTATATAATAAGTATCTGTGTATGTAAAGTGCAGATATGTGGAGCAGGATTCACTCGGACACAAAAACCAAGACCCCTAATTTTTGCCATTTTGACCATAGTTTGTTTAGTGTGCACTCAAGTACAAGTGGAGCGTCCACTCCTCAAAACTAAAGAGAAGTTCTGATTGGTCCACACCCAACAAGACGTAAGAGCTCCCACAGTCACTGTTTCAATAGGAAGCTCCTGCCATCCGTGACCCAGTAACGAGCCCGTCACTCTGATCTTTTCTTCTTGATCCAAAATTGAAGTGACCCCAGCATCCCTGATAGCAAGAGGATAGTGGGACACTGATGGGAAAGCTGGTGGTCCACTGGCGTTTCGGACAGACCACCAGTAGTTAAGCAGAGTAATAGACAAAATTTCCACTTATTATCACTTCTTTTCCATTTACAGTCCAATTTACAGATTCTCCTTCTTTCATGTCTTTAGTTACACTATGTAAAATAGTTTAGTAACTAATTTAAGTGTCAACAACATTTTCTATACAATCAATTTGTATCAGGCCTGGCCATTATTGTTCTCATGGTTGTTTGTATAATTTGTCTTAGTTTATTTTCCAAAATAAAAGTCTCTGAAGACAAAGTACTGTCTGAAAAGACAGTAATCTGGGTGGTCCTAGGGGAACCAGCAATGGCAAACAGTCAGACCTTATCAAGCCAGCGGACCGATATATCTCTGCTGTCGGAACAAACCTTGTATCTCTATTTTTGTTTTTTTTTTGCAGTCTTTGGCATATTCTGAAAAGGCCTGTTGACATTCACATTGAGCATAAATTTCATGATGAATGGATCAAAAGAAAAGAGTCAAAATGACTTGGAGAAAATTCTGGTTCCATTGAGTTACATTAAAAGTAAAGTAGGTTTTTTCCTTCTCCTGTAAAGTTACTATTTTGGAGATACAAGGTCTTCTGACCCTAACCCTAACCCTGGTAAGACGTTTTACACCATATGATGTATGAACACGCAAGGAAAACAGACAGCCCATTCAGGTGTAGATTAAACATCATTGGCATTTCCCAGCATTCCCTGTGATGCCTGAGAACCAGTGTAGGACACATTGCAACATGTATGTATCAGAGCTCCTCCAGCAGAGCTCTTTAGAGTGACGTGTCTGCAGCCTGAGGGAACTTGCTCTGCTGTGTTTAATTTAGCTTGTGGAGACGCCTGTGTGAGAACGTTAGAGCGTGTGCTTTGAAACCGATCTCTCTGATAGCCGGGAGAACCCGCATTATAAAAGATGTCTGTCTAAGAACAGTGCTGTTCATTCAGCCGCCTCAGTGAGTGTTCAGGATTACTGTCCAGGGGTTTGAGTGCCGCTCCTGATCCGCTGCCTTCCTCAAATTCCTTTGGGGACTAGAAGGAGATCAGGGGCCGTGTTACAGATCTGACAGGTCAAGATCAGATTCTTCACTAATTTGTACTGCAAGAGCAAATCTGATCTTAGTTTAGGAATCTTATTTTACAGCATCTTATCTCCAGTTAGGAAATCTTAACCTACTCAATCAGCTGTCGTGTCTGATACTTAGCAACTGACCATAAACACACAGCTGAAACATAAACATATCATCAAAACAATCAAATTAGTCAGCCAGACAGCTACAGCACACAAGTGTGATAAACTGTGAGTAGTGAATGCTGTGAGAGCGCCCCCTGCTGTTTATCAGAGTGCCCCAGCTGTTTATCAGAGCTCCCCCTGCTGTTTATCAGAGCGCCCCCTGCTGTTTATCAGAGTGCCCCCTGCTGTTTATCAGAGTGCCCCCTGCTGTTTATCAGCGCGTCCCCTGCTGTTTATCAGAACGCCCCCTGCTGTTTATCAGAACGTCCCCTGTTGTTTATCAGAGCGCCGCCTGCTGTTTAACAGAGCACCCCTTGTTGTTTACTAGAGCGCCCCCTGCTGTTTATCAGAGCTCCCCCTGTTGTTTATCAGAGCGCCTCCTACTGTTTATCAAAGCTCCCCCTGTTGTTTATCAGAGTCGCTGCCTGCTGTTTATCAGAGCTTCCCCTGTTGTTTATCAGAGCGCCCCCTGCTGTTTATCAGAGCACCCCCTGCTGTTTATCAGAGCGCCCCATGCTGTTTATCAGAGTCATCCCTGCTGTTTATCAGAACGTCCCCTGTTGTTTATCAGAGCGCCGCCTGTTGTTTAACAGAGCACCCCTTGTTGTTTACTAGAGCGCCCCCTGCTGTTTATCAGAGCTCCCCCTGTTGTTTATCAGAGCGCCTCCTACTGTTTATCAGAGCTCCCCCTGTTGTTTATCAGAGTCGCTGCCTGCTGTTTATCAGAGCACCCCTTGTTGTTTATCAGAGCGCCCCTGCTGTTTATCAGAGTGCCCCCTGTTGTTTATCAGAGTCGCCCCCTGCTGTTTATCAGAGTGCCCCCTGCTGTTTATCAGAGCTTCCCCTGTTGTTTATCAGAGCGCCCCCTGCTGTTTATCAGAGCTCCCCCTGCTGTTTATCAGAGTGCCCCCTGCTGTTTATCAGAGCTTCCCCTGTTGTTTATCAGAGCGCCCCCTGCTGTTTATCAGAGCGCCCCCTGCTGTTTATCAGAGTGCCCCCTGCTGTTTATCAGAGCGTCACCTGCTGTTTGTCAGAGCATTGCCGCTCCCCAGTTTCAGTCTCCATTTCCCAAACGCTTTAGCCGAGCACGCTAACGTTCCTCCTCCTAATAAACAGACACACGTTTAGCTCCGCCTCCTCATTATTCACCACCATCATTGTAACATTATATCATCAACATTAACACAGGAAGGTGATCAGAGGGCGGTGGAGTTTGAGTTGGCAGCGTCTGAGATTTTTAAACCGCAGAGTTTGAAAAGATAAACGTCTCCCAGTGACAGCAGCATTTTACAGTAGAAATAAATGGGGCTCATTATGTCGGTAGTGAACTACGCTGCCTGACTCAGCCGCCTAAAAACCATAGAAATGGACCTTAAACAGAAGTCAGGACCCTGTTGGGGTTCATCCTAAAGTTAGGACAGGATTAAGGAGGTTTAGTCTAGTTAGGATGTTTGTGTGATGCTGTTTTCTGATCTGGAGTTAATGATGAAGTCATGAAGAGAGGAGCTGTTATTCTGGAATAGATACTGAACTAAATTCAGTCTGAACTGAAGTTGTCATGGAGACCAAACTGATCAGATTTCAGAGGTAAGACATTTCTGTAATGTGGCTCCTAGACCAACTGGAGGAATACATGATAAAAAATTCATCCCTTTGCTGTCGCATCATCATCGTCACATTTTGCCAACCTTGCACTTGCAGAAGAAAATCAAAATATCTACAGCTGAGAAGTCAGTGCTGTGAAACACAAGTTTGGAGACCTCACTAAAGAGGTGAATTTGGAAGGAGGCTTCAAGGAAAGAAGCAGAAGAGGAGGAAGCCCAGTGTGGCAGAAATTTGTTGGATGTTGCTGGTATTCTATTTTAGCTAATAGCCAAGAATAGGCATGAGCACAGATAGAGCCCTGTAATATTTGAAATTTACTACCACCTTAAATCCATACCTTTGATCCATTGCCACCTTAAATTCACTGCTACCTTAAACACAGTGCCACTTTAAATTCAGTGCTACATTAAATCTACTGCCCCTTTTAATTCAGCGCTACCTTAAAGTGACCTTGGGTTTTGTGTAAAGGCGCTTTATAAGTTTAACTTATTATTATTATTAAATCTACTGCCACCTTAAGCTACTGCCACCATAAATTCTCTGCCACCTTAAATGTACTCATATCTTAAAATCAGTGCCACTTTAAATCAGTACTACATTAAATGCAATGCCACCTTAAATTAAAAGTAAGTAACCCAGTTCATTGAACTTCAAACAATAGGTTAGCAGAATGTAAAACACAGATTATTCGTCTGGTAACTTTCTATTAGAAATTCATTGAAATGACCATTTTTCAAGACAATTAGATTACTCATTTTTTAAAGTGAAAACATCAAATCATTTTTACAGTGAGACTGTATAAGTGTATAAGTGAGTGGACCAACAGTGATACACATCTGAATCCAATTTAAGAGAATTGAAATGGGGCTTTAGTCTTGCCCCAGGAACAGAACCTGTGGACTGGCTCAGGTTCAGGCAGCTTCATTGCTCTTGGGCTCCCCCTTCTGGTTCACCACCATCACCTGTGGAGATTTGTGGGTCAGCTCAGATTCAGGGAGCTTCAATGCTCCACTTCAGGACCTGTGGAGGATTTCACTTCAAATAACAAGACAGAGGTGAAGAAAATGATCAGAATATTCCAAAACAGAACCTCCAGAACTGAGAATTTCATGAAGCAGAATGTTCTCAGTTAACTGGATAACTTGGCCAAATGCCATGTCTGTCCAATCAGAGGAGAGGTAAATGTTCCTATTGGACAGTCCTTACCTTGGGCTTAAGTTCTCCAGTTCTAATTCCTACAACTCTGCTCTGTCTTGTTTAGTCTGAGCTCCTTATTTCCCTTTCACTGTTCACTCTTGGCAGAATCAGGCTTCATTGTAATGTCATCTCTGAGGCAGAACTTCCAGCTCCTCCCTGACGATCAGCAGTTTGTGAAGTCCTGATTTTTCAGCAGAGTGAAATCACCGGGGAGGAGAGAGTTTCACTCATTAAAACATCTGCAGAGGAAGAATTGCACTCAGAGAATGACTCAGGGGGAGTTGTTTTTCAGAGGCTGATATTCTGCTGGTGCTCTGAAAGGCAGTGCCACTGGACCAACACGACCCTTTGATTTGTTATATTTGACCACTGATTTTTATGTCTGTTGATCATTGGTGGTTTTCTACCATTGGTCATTTTGTCCATTTGTCATTTTTGTTGAGTTACTTACTCCAAAAAAGAAATCCATTACAGATTATTCATTACATAAGAGAGTACTTTACTTATACTTAACTAAAACTGTGATGAGAGTACTTTACTCATTACTTAACTAAAACTGTAATGAGAGTACTTTACTCATTACTTACCTAAAACTGTGATGAGAGTACTTTACTCATTACTTAATTAAAACTGGGATGAGAGTACTTTACTCATTACTTAACTAAAACTGTGATGAGAGTACTTTACTCATTACTTAACTAAAACTGTAATGAGAGTACTTTACTCATTACTTAACAAAAACTGTAATGAGAGTACTTTACTCATTACTTAACTAAAACTGTGATGAGAGTACTTTACTCATTACTTAACTAAAACTGTGATGAGAGTACTTTACTCATTACTTAACTAAAACTGTGATGAGAGTACTTTACTCATTACTTAACTAAAACTGGGATGAGATTACTTTACTCATTACTTAACTAAAACTGGGATGAGAGTACTTTACTCATTACTTAATTAAAACTGGGATGAGAGTACTTTACTCATTACTTAACTAAAACTGTGATGAGAGTACTTTACTCATTACTTAACTAAAACTGTAATGAGAGTACTTTACTCATTACTTAACAAAAACTGTAATGAGAGTACTTTACTCATTACTTAACTAAAACTGTGATGAGAGTACTTTACTCATTACTTAACTAAAACTGGGATGAGATTACTTTACTCATTACTTAACTAAAACTGGGATGAGAGTACTTTACTCATACTTAACTAAAACTGTGATGAGAGTACTTTACTCATTACTTAACTAAAACTGTAATGAGAGTACTTTACTCATTACTTAACTAAAACTGTAATGAGAGTACTTTACTCATTACTTAACTAAAACTGGGATGAGAGTACTTTACTCATACTTAACTAAAACTGTGATGAGAGTACTTTACTCATTACTTAACTAAAACTGGGATGAGAGTACTTTACTCATTACTTAACTAAAACTGTAATGAGAGTACTTTACTCATTACTTAACTAAAACTGTGATGAGAGTACTCTACTCATTACTTAACTAAAACTGTGATGAGATTACTTTACTCATTACTTAACTAAAACTGGGATGAGGTTACTTTACTCATTACTTAACTAAAACTGTGATGAGATTACTTTACTCATTACTTAACTAAAACTGTGATGAGATTACTCATTACTTAACTAAAACTGTGATGAGAGTACTCTACTCATTACTTAACTAAAACTGGGATGAGAGTACTCTACTCATTACTTAACTAAAACTGGGATGAGATTACTTTACTCATTACTTAACTAAAACTGGGATGAGAGTACTCTACTCATTACTTAACTAAAACTGGGATGAGAGTACTTTACTCATTACTTAACTAAAACTGTGATGAGATTACTTTACTCATTACTTAACTAAAACTGTGATGAGAGTACTTTACTCATTACTTAACTAAAACTGGGATAAGAGTACTTTACTCCTTACTTAACTAAAACTGGGATGAGAGTACTTTACTCATTAATTAACTAAAACTGTAATGAGATTACTTTACTCATTACTTAACTAAAACTGGGATGAGAGTACTTTACTCCTTACTTAACTAAAACTGTGATGAGAGGACTTTACTCATACTTAACTAAAACTGTGATGAGAGTACTTTACTCATTACTTAACTAAAACTGGGATGAGAGTACTTTACTCATTACTTAACTAAAACTGGGATGAGAGTACTTTACTCATTACTTAACTAAAACTGGGATGAGAGTACTTTACTCATTACTTAACTAAAACTGTGATGAGAGTACTTTACTCATTACTTAACTAAAACTGGGATGAGAGTACTTTACTCATTACTTAACTAAAACTGTGATGAGAGTACTTTACTCATTACTTAACTAAAACTGTGATGAGAGTACTTTACTCATTACTTAACTAAAACTGTAATGAGAGTACTTTACTCATACTTAACTAAAACTGTGATGAGAGGACTTTACTCATTACTTAATTAAAACTGTAATTAGAGTACTTTACTCATTACTTAACTAAAACTGTGATGAGAGGACTTTACTCATTACTTAATTAAAACTGTGATGAGAGTACTTTACTCATTACTTAACTAAAACTGTGATGAGATTACTTTACTCATTACATTCTAAAACATATACAAAATATACTGGAATCCAATCTACAAACATATCTGGAAAGTACAAAAATGGTAGACCATCATTGTTTCCATAGTTTATTTAGGAATAAAATGTACTAGCAGCAGTAACAGGAACATTAAACATGTATGAACTGAATGTGGCTGTACTTGGTGCTACTGTTTTCTCTGAACAAGTCTGTATGTGTTTAAACAATGAAAAAATATAGTCCAATAAGCTTCTTCAGTGGTTCAACAAAACAAAACCTATATTCCAAGCATGTGGACAGGAGAGTATAAGAACTGAATTAACCAAAAAGCTTGTAAATGTGCTTCGGTCTCATGGTGGAAACTTTCACCTGTGACTGGTTTGTTGTTCAGTATTTGTCTCAATCAGGAGTTGGCAGCATGTGGCTCTTTATCTGTCCTGTTGTGGCTCCACAGCTGAATTAGATTTGTAGGTAATAATAAAATAATCCTTTAAGATGAACATCAATAATTTGGAGACGAATGGACTGATTAGTGTTTATAACCACTCCAGCTGGTTTCCTGATATGTTTAATTTGCAACGAGAAGCTGACAAACACTAAAACGTCGTGAAGCTGAAGTCACTTCTCAATCGAATTGTCTCATTCCACCTTAAATAATGCAGCTGTTACTTTCTGGCACCTGGGATACCATTTAAGGTGGGTTGCCGGCTCCTGGTCTATATGATAGCGACTCTACATTCGACAGTGCCAGCATTTCCTTGACTGTGTATCTTGCGACAAGTCTCTTCGTTTCTCCCTTCATTCTTGCAGCTGAATGAAAACCTTGCTTATTTTGTTTGGTTGATGGGGTCTCTCTCCTTCAGTACAGGGGTCTTTAGTTTGGTTTCACCATGCATCTGATTAAATGCTTCCACAAACTGCTAGTTGAGTGTTCAGCAGTTTAAATGAGCTTTTGGTTTGGACAGAGTAACACTTCACTTCGTGGTACTGTTGGTCTTTGTGTGACACTCTCAACATCTGACACTGTTGCAAAACTGCGTTTGTGCTGTGCTCCTCACATTTGTGGTCCCATGACCAGCTACGCCATCCACAAAGCAGAAAGAGACATGCTTGTAAAATGCTTTATTAAAATAAACACTACCCAGGGGTCACTGGAGATTTTAGAAACAGTAGTCATTTTGCCCATTGTTCTTTGTGACCAGTGGTCTTTAGTCATTTTTGTCATTGTTGTCATTGACATGTAATTTTTCACTATTGTTCATTGTTCATTTTCACCATTGGTCATTACTCATATTTCACATTAATCATCAGTCAGTTTTAACCATTGGTCACTGGTCAATTTTTCACCATTTGGTAATTCCTAACCAACTGCCCATTGGTCATTTTTGACCATTGGTCTTTAGTCTTTTTGTAACACTGATCATTGGTTATTTTTGACCACTGGTCATGTTTGACCACAGGCCACTGTTCATTGTCTATTGGTCATTTTTCACTGTTTGTTCATTGGTCAATTTTAACCATATGCCACTGATCATTTTTGACAATTGGTCATTTTTTACCATTGGTCATATTTACTGTTGGGTATTGACCATTTTTGACCATTGGTCATTTTTGACTAATGGTTATTGATCATTTTTGACCACTGGTCATTTTTACTGTTGGGTATTGACCATTTTTGACCATTGGTCATTTTTGACTGATGGTTATTGATCGTTTTTGACCATTGGTCATTTTTTACCCTTGGTCATTGATTATTTTTGACTAATGGCAATTGTGACCATTGGGTTAGTGTTTTTTACCACTGGGATTTGGAACTTGACTCGGAACATGAGACTTTTGTGTTATTTGCAGTGACTTTTTCCCACCTCTGATATTTTTCTGCCTGGAGAAACATCCTTCACTTCCTTTCTTCTCCCAGCTGATTCATCTCTCTCTCTGTGTGTGTCTGTCTCTCTGTCTCTCTCTCTCTTTCTTTCTCCCCATTGGGCTTTAATTGGTTCCTGATGTGGGGTTCTCCTCCCTCCTGCTGCTCCCGGTGTAAATGTATCTTTGGTGGAGGGGTTCCAGCTCCACCCAGAGCGCTGGACGAGGCAGCTGTGCAGCTCTGAGGATGAGTTGGGGTAATTCAGCGAGTTCTGGATGGATGTGGAACCCAGACAAGGCTCAGTGAGAGAGCCGAGCAGAGACTTCACTGTGTGTTACAATCTGTTTGATGAAGCATGTTTTCTCAGTCTGTGAAAGGATAGCAAAGTTCTGAGGACACCTGGCTTCTCAGAATGGCTTCAGTGTAAATCGGTACTGTTCCACAGCTGAATCACTGAGTGCCTCAGAAATCAGTGGAGGTTCCTGCTAGGAACATGGCAGTTCTTCAAAAATTGAATGAAGTGTGCAGCTGGTGTTTGTGTGGTGGAATAACAGCGTCCTGAGCACAGATTGAAGCCACGCGGCTCTTTGTGTGTGTGTCATCTGAGCATCGCAGTTTTTTCTGTTTTCATAGCTGGCTCAGCTGCATGTACATGTTAGTCCCGACCAGTGAAAAAATCGGCCCTCCCCACATTTTGTTTTGCCCTTTCCAAGAGAAAAAGGCAGTGATAGCTTATACAGTCAAGTCAAGTCAAGTCAAGAGGCTTTTATTGTCATTCCTTTTATTGTACACAGTGGAGTGAAATTACGTTCCTCCAGTACCAACATGGTGCAACATGAAACAGAATAAGCAGTACAAAGTGTAACGTGCAGTTGCTTGAGTGTGCAAAAAGAAATTGACTAGAAACAAAATGAAAAAATAGACATTAGACGCAGTAAACAGACAGGACAGTGCAGTGTCAGTCACAGCGCTCATCTCTGAGTGCGAGCCAGGGTGTGGAGATTATTTAACATGCTGTGATCTGTGAATATGTGAATACGTTCCTGAGGTAAGAGCACTATGCACTGTGCATACAAGATGACAGAGTGCAGTAGTAAATGTTCAGGTGACATTTCTCCACCGAATATTCCAAAGCTGGTTTCCTATTCGCATTTTCCCATTTAAGGTCAGAAGAGGAAAATTTGAACATTCAAACAAGAAGCTGGTAAAAAAGAAAGCTGACTTCAGCTTCATAAAGAGTTGAAACGTATGAAAAGGGATGAGGAGGCTGCTCTGTTTGTTCTGGACAGGTGGGCAACATTAATTTATTTTTGCTGTTTCACAGTATCAGTAGGTCAGTTTTGTTTTGTCCCATTTGCTAATGTTTATGATGGCAACTAGTTAGCTTCACAGTAGAAATTGTGGCAACAGTTTTCTACCCCACCTTGGTATATGAGATAATGAGAGGCGGTGGACTGGAGTTCAGTGCGGCTTCTACTAGCAGTGCAAAATTTTGTCATGAGTAGGAGTTTTAGGTGTAGTCTTTCCTCAAACTTCAGGAATGTCATAACTCCATCAGTGTGTCCCAATTCAGGGGCTTGATCCTTTGAATGACATGGTCTACGATGGCGTGTCCTTCAGAGCTGCTTAGACCCCTGAAGGCTGAACCAAAATGTTATGGTCTGCTCTACGACGGATTTCCTGTTTGTGTCACAGCACCGCTGTTCCCGCCCTCACTGTCGCATCATGAAATGTCACTTCTGTCAATTTCTTTAAAGACGGAGCCGAAAACTTTGATTTTAATTGTGTATTTTTTCACTTATTAGAGCTGGAGATGCTTCCCCATCGGCAACTGATGAGATTGTGTATATATAAATATATATAATATATATATACGTATAAGTATATATATAATGCTAGCAAACTGTTACAGTTGAAGATAAATCAGTTGCAGTGAATTGTCAACTGAAGGTGTAACTGCTGACAAATTCCTTCAGTTACAACATTAACTAACAACATTATCCTAACAACACAGCCATATAACAAAATAGGCTATGGTTGAAACTAAATTAACTATGTCTGTGCCAGTAAAGCCAGATTCTGATTCTGGAATAATCTCAAATCTTTAGCACAGAGCTGATTTATGCTAATGTAGCCTGCAGTCCCCTTCCCCTTTTTTCCCTAAGCTGTTAGTTAATTTGCTGCACAGGAAGCAGGAAGTTCGTCTTGTGTTGTGCTTTGTGAAGGTAAGATGTTTAGTTCAGCATCCAGCTAAAATTATTGCTTTATTAAGCCATCCATGTGCAGAGTTTGCTTAAAAATGCTGAAAGATGTATTGTGACTCACCTACAAAGAGCATTTTGATTTGTATTTTGAGTATTTTGAAAAGACACATGTTATTTTTCCTAGTCCAGTAAATATGTGTCAGTAGAGGCAGCCAGATCCAGCCAGAAGGGACAGTTCCGTGTAGCGCTTTGTGAAGGGACAGTCCTGTGTCGTGCTTTGTGAAAGGACAGTCCTGTGTCGTGCTTTGTGAAGGGACAGTTCTGTGTCGTGCTTTGTGAAGGAACAGTCCCGTGTTGCGCTTTGTGAAGGGACAGTTCTGTGTCGTGCTTTGTGAAGGGACAGTTCTGTGTCATGCTTTGTGAAGGACAGTCCTGTGTCATGCTTTGTGAAAGGACAGTCCTGTGTCGTGCTTTGTGAAGGGACAGTCCTGTGTCGTGCTTTGTGAAGGACAGTCCTGTGTCGTGCTTTGTGAAGGGGCAGTCCTGTGTCGTGCTTTGTGAAGGACAGTCCTGTGTCGTGCTTTGTGAAAGGACAGTCCTGTGTCGTGCTTTGTGAAAGGACAGTCCTGTGTCGTGCTTTGTGAAAGGACAGTCCTGTGTCATGCTTTGTGAAGGACAGTCCTGTGTCATGCTTTGTGAAGGACAGTCCTGTGTCGTGCTTTGTGAAGGACAGTCCTGTGTCATGCTTTGTGAAGGACAGTCCTGTGTCGTGCTTTGTGAAGGAACAGTCCTGTGTCGTGCTTTGTGAAGGACAGTCCTGTGTCGTGCTTTGTGAAGGACAGTCCTGTGTCGTGCTTTGTGAAAGGACAGTCCTGTGTCGTGCTTTGTTAAGGAACAGTCCTGTGTCATGCTTTGTGAAAGGACAGTCCTGTGTCATGCTTTGTGAAGGACAGTCCTGTGTCATGCTTTGTGAAGGACAGTCCTGTGTCGTGCTTTGTGCAGGGGCAGTCCTGTGTTGTGCTTTGCGAAGGGAGGATTGGGCCATGAATGTGTGCCTCGCTGCTACTGAGGGTCATATGAATGCAGAGCTCCAGGCTGTCCAAAGTGCTGCATTTGAAAAGCTAGTCGTGGAATAAATTGCTGCTGCTGTGCTGCGTTAAAAGAACTCTGCTCATGTCCAGTCTCCCTCCTTCCCTGAAAGACACAAAGCACACAATGCAGAGGAAAAGTGCCATCAGAGGTGGACTGAGTGTACAGATGGGGGTGTGCACGTGGCACAAGTGTTACAAAATCTATTATTAATCCGAAAATTAAAACAAATAAAATAAATAGTTTAAATAATTGTCCACACACTTTTGACCTGTGTTAGCAGCAGTATGAACCTACATCCACACCGTTCTTTATCTGAAGGCTGGAATCAGCGGTTGGAGAGCCATTTCTGCAGAACTCAGCACACATCCAGCAGCTGTGATAACAAATGTGGGTTTGCGGTGGGACCTCTGAAAGGGGGGGAGGGGCAATTTTCCAGATGAAAGGCAAAATCCATCCTGTCAGCCTTCAGTGGTTTCATTTGATTTGACATTGTGTTACGATCTGAGGCCCAGAGCAGTCAATCACATCAGTGTTATTACAGAGGAAAGGCCTAATTAGAGTAATGTGACCTGAGGACTCGGACCTACCGGCTGTCAGAGGGCTGCAGATGTTGGTGCTGACCAGCTGACCTACTTCTGTTTCACCGATTTTTCCCTCTGTAGAGTTTTCAAAAAAATCTTCATCCACACCAGCAGTGTTTTAGAAAATCTCTATGTCCACACAAGAACCATAAGAATGATGCGAAAACACTCTTGTGAGCTGACCAGCCCAATAGGGGGAGCAAATGCCCCATGAAATGTGACACCATGTACATCAAAGAAGAAAACCATGGGTGCATTGTGCAAAGCTAAAGACGAGATTTTCAACAGTATCCACGTTCACATGCAGCCTAATAATCCATTGATAATCCGACTAATAGCTCAATTCCTTCCTCTCAGGCTTCTTTTATAAGGACATGTGAAGGACGTTTTCCTGAGTCTGACATCATTTTAAAGCAGGTAAAAACACAATCACTGCTCACTACTGCTCATCTAACTCTGAATGGACTAACAAGATGTTCTCAGTCATGGTAATGTCATTTTGGATAGGATTGCTTGTTGTGAGCATGTAAACAGAGATTTTCCTTAGATGGTTGTGTAGAGTGAGCATAAACACCTCAGTCTGAATCTGTAATCGGAATGTGTTCAATCAGATTTGTAAAAAATCTTTGCATATAAACACAGGCAGTGTGACGGTGATGTGTCACACATACAGTAGACTTTGACCCGCAGACCATCTGACCTCCGTAATTCAGTATTTCACTCTGATTCAGAGTCGATTCCTGCCAGAAAACAAAAGCAGTAAAAAACCAAAGAAACCCTACTGCTTACTGTGTGGTGGTAAATGATGACATGGGGTTCTTTAGAATAGACAGTGGTTCTGCATAAAACCTTTAACACTGTAAGAACCATTTGCATGCTTAAATTGTTCTTCAGATTGATGGAGAATGTGTTGTATATGGTTCTATATAGCACCAAAAAGGATTCTACTATTGTTACAATGGCACGCTTGTTTACAATACAAGAACTGTTTGTGGTGCTATATTCATAAAGGTACTATGTAGAACCATTTTACACCAATTAGTCTGAAGGATGCTTTTATGATGCAGAAAAAGCATGCAGATGATTCAAGGTTCTGCAAGAACCATTTTTTCTTTATTGGAGAACCGTCTTTTTTGAGGTGCTGCTTTTCATCCCATTTAAATATTGGAGTTAGGATTAATTTCTGATCTGACTGGTTAATGATCATCATGTAACACATCTTTAGAATCACTGAGGTATTTTTACATCTCATTCACAAGAACTGAGCGGAGTGACGTACATTCTGGAGCCTCCACACTGCAGTTTAATGAAGTAGTAAAGCAACATTTCATTATTAGTGTGATTATAATGTTCAAATCACTCCAAATTGTCATAAACACAGCCATCAGTATTAGTTTATACAGAGTTCTGTATATCAAATAAATGAACTGCTGCAAAACTGTTCGTCACCATCGCTAACGTTCCTCCTCCTAATAAACAGACACCCGTTCAGCCCCGTCTCCTCATTATTCACCACCATCACTGTAACATTTCATCATCAACATTAACACAGGAAGATGATCAGAGGGGAAGTGGAGTTTGAGTCGGCAGCATCTGAGATTTTTAAAACGCAGAGTTAGACAAGAAAAACGTCTCCCAGTGACAGCAGCGTTTTACAGTAGAAATAAATGGAGCTCATTATGCTGGTAATGAACTACGCTGCCTGACTCAGCCACCTAAAAACCATAGAAACAGGCCTTGAACAGAAGTTAGGACGCTGTTGGGGTTCATCCTAAAGTTAGGACAGGATTTAGGAGGTTTAGTCTAGTTAGGATGTTCGTGTGATGCTGTTTTCTGATCTGGAGTTTGATGAGATTATGAAGTTGGGAGCTGATATTCTGGAATAGATACTGAACTAAACTCAGTGCGTACTGAAGCCGTCATGGAGATTAAACACATCAGATTTCAGAGTTAGTGTTTCTGTAAAACAGCCTCTGATGTGTTAATGAACAGCCCATAATAAGCAGCCTCAGCGTTCAGGCCTGCTCTCATTCTTCACACCAGAGAACATGCTGGTTTTGGGTTGTGTGAATCGATCTTGCGTCTGTCCAGAGAGAACAGACACACTTTGAAGCTGCTCTTTTCAACCCATTAGTGCTGCGCTGCACACCAACCAGTTAGCAGCCAAAATTCAGTGACCTCAGATTGGAATAACACACCTGACATATCTAGAGCTGCTGATATTAATATCATTTTCACAATAACACACTTATTTCAATGCATTTACATCATTAAAACATAGTTAGTTGCACAATCAATTACCTTTATACATAATTTCTCTTCAGTCTGGAAAAATTACAAATGCAGCAAAAATGTGAAGGAACACTATAATAACAGACTTCTATAAATAGAAACCTATTTGTTAATAATAGTTAATGATTATGTAATTGCTACTCATTCATTAATAAGTGCTACTGTATGAATAACTATGCCAGACAAATAACTGAAGTATCTAAGCGCTCAATATTACATTTAAGTGTAATGATTAATACATCTTTATACAACAGTTAGTTCTGGCTGCGCGAGCTGATTGATTGAGAGGCGTTCTAACTGTGCCGTTATTTCATCATAACATCGCGGGTTTTCTCACAAACACTGTATCACTCCACTGAGACACCGTTGCTAAGCAATGACTCTGACAGCTGTAAGAAACGCTCAACCCATTCGAACGTTTTTACTTCTTACTTTGCCACAAACAGTGGCAGGGTGTCAGGGCTGATGTGTGACAGAAGGATAGTAGCAAGAGTGAAACGGAAGGTTTACAAGACAGTAGTGTGTCCTGCTATGATGTATGGTTTGGAGACTGTGGCTCTGTCTAAAAGACAGGAGGCTGAGCTGGAGGTGGCGGAGATGAAGATGCTGAGATTTTCGTTGGGAGTGACAAGGATGGACAAGATTAGAAATGAGCAGATCAGAGGGACAGTGAAGGTGGAGCAGTTAGGAGATAAAGCCAGAGAGGCCAGGTTGAGATGGTTTGGACATGTGTTGAGGAGGAATAGTGGATATATTGGTCAAAGAATGTTGGAGATGGAGCTGCCAGGTAGAAGGAGAAGAGGTAGACCTCAGAGAAGGTTTATGGATGTAGTGAAGATGGACGTGGAGATGGTTGGTGTAAAAGTAGAGGAGGCAGTGGATAGGGCAAGATGGAGGCAGATGATCATCTGTGGCGTCCCTTAAAGGGAGCAGCTGAAAGAAGAAGTAGAAGACTTTGCCACAAACAGAAAACGGACACTTTTAAGATCACATTTGACCAACATGCCCATTTGGTCCGACGCTGAAAATGAGATGACACTAAATTCCCAAACTGTCGTCACCACTGAGCAGCTTTTCAGTCGGCAACTGTGACAGAAGAACAGCTGAACAACCTGGAATCAGCCAGAAATTAACCCAATACCATTCGCCGAACGTGTCGTCTGATCTTCAGAGTCTGACCAAATCAGACAGAGCCTTAAAACTGACCCAATATCATGTTCAGCTCAGTTTGGTCAGTTTTTTCCTGGTCAGTATTAATGTTGTTTTGTTCCAGCCAGTCTGTAAAGCTTCTTACAGTCCGTTTAGTTTTGTGAATGGTGTTGGGTTCATTTCTGGCTGATTCCAGGTTGTTTAGCCGTTCTTCTGTCACAGCTGACGACAGTTTGGGAATTTAGCGTAAGGAGCTGGAGAACGAACTGCCGGATGTGCAGCAAGTGGGCGGAGCTCGTTACTTTGACGTAGCAACAAGCTGTTCATTAAGGAACTATAATTTGGAGGAAGGAAATGTACATTAAAACATATTAAACGCCGCATTCACGGCCAGTTTATTCATTTCTTACTGTATTTATTTAACTGTTGTATTAAAGCAGTAAAACACTCTTATGTCACAATAACACACTCCCTCTCGTGTTCAAATGCTTATTAAAAATGCATTATAAACATGAAGCTTTACAGTAGAGCTCCAGTTAATGATTGTTAAAATCTAAACCGTATAGATATTACCCACTTAATAATGATTAATAAATGATTAAGCCGTTAAATTAATAATGGTTTAAGCCGCGCGATAAATAGGAAATAACTACTGTATCATTTAAAACAGGACTCACCCTATTACTAAACAATCATCCTCAATTAGTTGAGTTGTAAAGAAGAAATGTCTATTTTTGCCCCTAGCATTCACAGATATATTACACACTTAAAAAACATGTTAGGGTTACAATTTATTTACATTTTAAAATAAAATAATAAGTTCTTTTAACAGTAACACCTTCTTGAGCCTCAATTTGGCAATATTCTTTTTTAAATTTATCATATAGAATTCAGAGCACCACAGAAGAGCTCGTCCCTACAGTCATGTGTGAAGGCTGAGGCCATATTTTGAGGTAAAAAACAATTTTTTTGTAATTTTAAGTACAATAATTTATACATGACTGTGAAATATATAAATTAAATGACACAAAGAAACAAACGGCAAATAAATATTATAAAATACAGTACTGTGTGAAAGTCTTAGGCACCTAAGACACATATTCAAAATCTATTTATTTGTGTAGTTTGTGTTTATTTGCTGAGAAATGACTAAACAAAATTTATAGAATATATATATATATATATATATATATATATATATATACTATAAATGTTGTTTATTTTAACATATATATATGATTTTATATAAATAATAAATAGTGATTTTCTGGATGTTCATGTTTAACCATTTTCAAGCCTCTCCTCGAGGAAGCCCAGTGTTATATGTAGTTAAAAGGCAACTCCTGGTTTGACCAATCAGTGCTTCAGTAAATTGTGCTCATGATGTAACTGATGATATTAACGAGTCGCTGTGGTGTCTGTGAAGGTGTCAAGGAAAAATATGGAACCAAGAAATTCTTGTTACTTTTGTGTTGTTTTTATGTTTATTTGAATTATGAATATGACTTTATTCTAATATATATTGTGATAAAATTTTCCCACAGTGCTGTATATATTGAAAGCTCCCCAGGAGTCGTGTCTCTGGTGTTACTGCGTAACAAAAAACTCTTATTTTGAATTAAAAGTCACTCGACTTCCTTTCACCTGTTGTCTGAGGATCTATAAAGAAAAGTACATGAGGAGTCCACCGTGTCTTTTAGTTCTCAGAGCTTTTCTCATCCAGCTCATGATCTCATATGAAGCTTTTAGCTGACGTCACTGGTGTGACCGACTTTATTCTGAGGTCACTGTGAAAAAATAGAACACAAACGGATTAAATTCCATACTTTAGTGGATGTTTCATGACTGACAGCGTGTGGTTTG
This sequence comes from Pygocentrus nattereri, assembly GCF_015220715.1. Classification (NCBI taxonomy): domain Eukaryota; kingdom Metazoa; phylum Chordata; class Actinopteri; order Characiformes; family Serrasalmidae; genus Pygocentrus; species Pygocentrus nattereri. Next base: position 11,779,348 of record NC_051227.1, read on the forward strand.
ATGTTCTCTAGCAGGTATTTTGTAAAATGCATTGTTCATTAAAAACGTCTCTGGTGTTTACTTTATTATGAGTCCCACCAGTGAAGATCAGTAACACCAGTGACTTCTATGGAGAGATAGAGAAGTGGACGTTTACATTTACATTTGCAGCATTTAGTAGATGCTCTTATCCAGAGCGACTTACAAGAAACACTTTGTCTATCTAGAGAAAGTATCTTTGCTAGTTACCAGTAGGTTAGAGAAAAAGATGGTCCTGAGCTCAGATACTGCTAGAAACAAGTCACTGTAGATACAGAGAGAAAAGGAACAGAACTCTACCATGCAATACAATAAACTACAATACACAGTGCATTCAACAATAAAGTAAACTAAAAAACAGTGCAATACAATAAAATAAGACGTACAAGTGGAGCACAATATATTGCGAACAATACTTAATTCAATGCTCATTTAAGTACTGTGTAAAGAGATGTGTCTTCAGTCTGCGTTTGAAGACAGCAAGAGACTCTGCTGTTTGGACAGCCAGTGGGAGTTCATTCCACCACCTGGGTGCCAGTACAGAGAACATTCTCGATGCTTGTCTTCCACGCGCCAAGGATGGCGGGTCAAGTCGAGCTGTACTCGAAGCTCGAAGGGCTCGTGGTTCAGTTCGAGATTTCACTATTGCCATCAAGTAGGTATTGGGGCTGGTCCATTTTTGGCTTTGAAGGCAAGCATTAAGGTTTTAAATCTGATGCGTGCAGCTACAGGAAGCCAGTGAAGGGAGTGCAGCAGTGGGGTGACGTGGCTAAACTTGGGGAGATTGAAGACGAGTCGTGCTGCCGCATTCTGGATGAGTTGCAGAGGCTTGATGGCCTGCATTGGAAGACCAGCTAAGAGCGAGTTGCAGTAGTCAAGCCTTGAGATGACAAGAGACTGCACCAGCACCTGGGCGGCCACTTGGGTGAGGAGGGGTCGGATCCTATGGATGTTGTACAGGAGAAATCTTCATGACCGAGTCAGGTTTGCGATGTGAGTCGAGAACGATAACTGGCCATCCAGAGTCACACCAAGACTTCTTGCCTCTACAGACGGAACAATCAGAGTTCTTGAATGAGACGCTGTTATCATGATGAGGTTTCTGTAGAACGACCCTTTTTTTGGACATTTTGATGATATGTAACTATTATTATAATAATTATAAAATATAAGATAATTATTTTGCTGCTGTTATTATTTGGTGATACCAAATAATCTCCTCTTCTGCCCATAAGCATGATGTTTTATGGATTGAACAGTTTCTCCAGGGGTCCCAGTGAGTCAGAGGTGATTTGTACAGTAGGAGTTGCAGCAGGACTGTACTCTGATAATAAGGGCTGTGGGGGCTAAAGCAGCTCTGTGATGAGTCTATCTGGCTTTTAAGAGTGTATGTGTGTAGATTGTTGTGAACTCCTCTGAAGCCCCACAGCGCCGCTGTCACTCTCCCTGACTGAGATGTTTATCCTGATGAGGACTGGCGCTGGATTTGGCTGGTGGTGTCTGGAGCTCAGATGTTCAGCTGTTGGATTGTGCCTGAAGAATAAGACGTGTGATCCATCGAGTAGCATTGAGCTGCAGCCTGGAAACCAAGCTCCAGACTGGACAGAGGTGGCCATTAGCAAAGATAGTGACCTATCTAAGTTAGTTAGCTGAGTGTTGGTGAGGAAACTCACATTACAGTTTCTTAGCAGAAATAAACTTTTTTAGGAAACCAAGAAAGAACAGCCTGGCCAGTTAAAGCTGATTAACTGGTAGACCTGCTTAGCTGAACAGCATTGGGTGTTTTCATTTGTGAAAACAAAATTTGTGACCAAAATGAACAATATGACCAAGCTAGTTCACCAGCATTACCAAACTGATCGACCAGCATGGCCAGCATCACCAAGCTGATCGACCAGCATGGCCAGCATCACCAAGCTGATCGACCAGCATGGTCAGCATCACCAAGCTTATCAACCAGCATGACCAGCTTGACCAAGTTGGCTGACCAGCCTGACCAACTTGACAAAGTTGGTTGACCAGCATGACCAACTTGACAATGTTGGTTGACCAGCATGAAGAAGTTGGTCTAGCAGCATGACCAAAGCATGACCAGTATGACCAAGCCAGTTCACCAGCATGACCAACATAATTAATAGTTAACCAGACTAACAGAAAGTAGATAGTGCTTGCTAACCTGTACTGTGCCTGCTTATATATCTGAACTTTTAACTTCATGTCCCGCTCCCTGTGGTCAGCTAGCTGTGGTGTGTTTGTTGTACCAAAGGCTGGTCACCGTATTCTGGGTGATCGAACGTTCTCCTCTGCTGCTCCACGCCAAATTAATCAGCTTCCTGATCAAATAACTGCACTATCGGAAAAGAGCTAATGCCAGCTAACTGTGCTATCGGAAAAGAGCTAATGCCAGCTAACTACACTATCGGAAAAGAGCTAATGCCAGCTAACTACACTATCGGAAAAGAGTTAATGCCAGCTAACTGCACTATCGGAAAAGAGCTAATGCCAGCTAACTACACTATCGGAAAAGAGCTAATGCCAGCTAACTGTGCTATTGGAAAAGAGCTAATGCCAGCTAACTGCACTATCGGAAAAGAGCTAATGCCAGCTAACTGTGCTATCGGAAAAGAGCTAATGCCAGCTAACTGTGCTATCGGAAAAGAGCTAATGCCAGCTAACTGCACTATCGGAAAAGAGCTAATGCCAGCTAACTACGCTATCGGAAAAGAGCTAATGCCAGCTAACTGTGCTATCGGGAAAGAGTTAATGCCAGCTAACTGTGCTATCGGAAAAGAGCTAATGCCAGCTAACTGCACTATCGGAAAAGAGCTAATGCCAGCTAACTACACTATCGGAAAAGAGCTAATGCCAGCTAACTGTGCTATTGGAAAAGAGTTAATGCCAGCTAACTGCGCTATCGGAAAAGAGCTAATGCCAGCTAACTGCACTATCGGAAAAGAGCTAATGCCAGCTAACTACACTATCGGAAAAGAGCTAATGCCAGCTAACTGTGCTATCGGAAAAGAGCTAATGCCAGCTAACTTCACTATCGGAAAAGAGCTAATGCCAGCTAACTGTGCTATCGGAAAAGAGCTAATGCCAGCTAACTGCGCTATCGGAAAAGAGCTAATGCCAGCTAACTGCACTATCGGAAAAGAGCTAATGCCAGCTAACTGCGCTATCGGAAAAGAGCTAATGCCAGCTAACTGTGCTATCGGAAAAGAGTTAATGCCAGCTAACTGCGCTATCGGAAAAGAGCTAATGCCAGCTAACTACACTATCGGAAAAGAGCTAATGCCAGCTAACTACACTATCGGAAAAGAGCTAATGCCAGCTAACTGTGCTATCGGAAAAGAGTTAATGCCAGCTAACTGCGCTATCGGAAAAGAGCTAATGCCAGCTAACTGCACTATCGGAAAAGAGCTAATGCCAGCTAACTACACTATCGGAAAAGAGCTAATGCCAGCTAACTACACTATCGGAAAAGAGCTAATGCCAGCTAACTGTGCTATCGGAAAAGAGCTAATGCCAGCTAACTGCGCTATCGGAAAAGAGCTAATGCCAGCTAACTGTGCTATCGGAAAAGAGCTAATGCCAGCTAACTGCGCTATCGGAAAAGAGCTAATGCCAGCTAACTGCACTATCGGAAAAGAGCTAATGCCAGCTAACTGCACTATCGGAAAAGAGCTAATGCCAGCTAACTGTGCTATCGGAAAAGAGTTAATGCCAGCTAACTGCGCTATCGGAAAAGAGCTAATGCCAGCTAACTACACTATCGGAAAAGAGCTAATGCCAGCTAACTACACTATCGGAAAAGAGCTAATGCCAGCTAACTGTGCTATCGGAAAAGAGTTAATGCCAGCTAACTGCGCTATCGGAAAAGAGCTAATGCCAGCTAACTGCACTATCGGAAAAGAGCTAATGCCAGCTAACTACACTATCGGAAAAGAGCTAATGCCAGCTAACTACACTATCGGAAAAGAGCTAATGCCAGCTAACTGTGCTATCGGAAAAGAGCTAATGCCAGCTAACTGCACTATCGGAAAAGAGCTAATGCCAGCTAACTGTGCTATCGGAAAAGAGCTAATGCCAGCTAACTGCGCTATCGGAAAAGAGCTAATGCCAGCTAACTGCACTATCGGAAAAGAGCTAATGCCAGCTAACTGCACTATCGGAAAAGAGCTAATGCCAGCTAACTGTGCTATCGGAAAAGAGCTAATGCCAGCTAACTGCACTATCGGAAAAGAGCTAATGCCAGCTAACTGTGCTATCGGAAAAGAGCTAATGCCAGCTAACTGCACTATCGGAAAAGAGCTAATGCCAGCTAACTACACTATCGGAAAAGAGCTAATGCCAGCTAACTGTGCTATCGGAAAAGAGCTAATGCCAGCTAACTACACTATCGGAAAAGAGCTAATGCCAGCTAACTACACTATCGGAAAAGAGCTAATGCCAGCTAACTGTGCTATCGGAAAAGAGTTAATGCCAGCTAACTGTGCTATCGGAAAAGAGCTAATGCCAGCTAACTGCACTATCGGAAAAGAGCTAATGCCAGCTAACTACACTATCGGAAAAGAGCTAATGCCAGCTAACTGTGCTATCGGAAAAGAGCTAATGCCAGCTAACTGTGCTATCGGAAAAGAGTTAATGCCAGCTAACTGTGCTAAAGGAAAAAAGCGAATACCCGTTAACTGTGCTATCGGAAAAGAGCTAATGCCAGCTACCTGTGCTATCGGAAAAGAGCTAATGCCAGCTAACTGTGCTAAAGGAAAAAAGCTAATGCTGCTAACTGCGCTATCGGAAAAGAGCTAATGCCAGCTAACTGTGCTAAAGGAAAAAGCTAATGCTGCTAACTGCGCTATCAGAAAAGAGCTAATGCCAGCTAACTGTGCTAAAGGAACAGAGCTAATGCCAGCTAACTGCACTATCAGAAAAGAGCTAATGCTGCTAACTGCGCTATCGGAAAAGAGCTAATGCTGCTAACTGTGCTAAAGGAACAAAGCTAATGCCAGCTAACTGCGCTATCAGAAAAGAGCTAATGCTGCTAACTGCGCTATCGGAAAAGAGCTAATGCTGCTAACTGCACTGCTGGTAATTGCTGTTGTAATTGAACTGCTAGACTTCTCCTCCCTCTTCGTCTACTGAGTAAAAGACACACAGCGCCACCTAGTGTGAACACAGTATTAACATCCTAAAAATTTTACTTTGATAATTATTGTTGTTGTTCTATCACCCAGATCTGCACAGCACCAGAAATGGAACTGAGGAATCCACAGCTGCGACCTGATACTGCACCTGACCTCCAGCCCAGCTTTGGGTCAATACTTTTACTGGCTCGTCCTCAGAGAGCTGAGAGGCTTTAAATAGCTCTGCTCATCCTGGCAGGTGTGTTTTTACCTGCTGTTGGCCTGGAGGTCAGTGAACTGAATGAGATGAAGAACACAGGCTTACACACTTCAGTTAGATCACACCTGCTCTGTAGTAATAGATCAAAAAAGTGAAGATTGATTAATGAAAAAACATTATATTATATATAAAAATATACTACTTTATTGTTGATATCCACACAGTCACTCTGAAAGACTGTAATACACTACAGGAAGCGTAGGGGGCGATATGGCTTCTACTGTTTCATTTAAAAAGCCTCTATAATGTTCATATGATCCACACAGTCACTGTGACAGACTGTAATACACTACAGGAAGCGTAGGGGGCGATATGGCTTCTACTGTTTCATTTAAAAAGCTCTATAATGTTCATATGATCCACACAGTCACTCTGACAGACTGTAATACACTACAGGAAGCGTAGGGGGCGATATGGCTTCTACTGTTTCATTTAAAAAGCTCTATAATGTTCATATGATCCACACAGTCATTTTCTTCAAATTTGAGATTTACTCCATGTATTGGACAGGATTCCTGGCTGAGCTGATCTGTAGACACACTCAGCTCTCATGAGACCTCATTAAAAATAAATTATCAGTCTGTGCTGTTTTAATGCTGTGGACATTGTACTGGACCCTGGAGGGTTGATTAATAGTTCGGTGGAGGATTTTTTCCACTGAAAGGTTTGTTTTTCTCTGTAAGGAAAGAAGTCCAGCATTATCAGGGAATGAAGCAGAGACTGTGTTAGTCATGTTGGTCAAGTACACCTAAACTTTACAATCAGTTAGCTGTGATACAGTGTTTAATAGCCCCACCCTTTCAGCTACAGCAGTTTAGCCCCACCACTCAGCCACAGCAGTTTAGCCCCACCATTCAGCTACAGCAGTTTAGCCCCACCATTCAGCTACAGCAGTTTAGCCCCACCATTCATCTATAGCAGTTTAGCCCCACCATTCAGCTACAGCAGTTTAGCCCCACCATTCAGCTACAGCAGTTAGGCCTCACTATTCCGCTACAGTAGTTTAGCTCCACCCATTCAGCTACAGCAGTTTAGCCCCACCCATTCAGCCTACAGAGAGAGGTTGGAATATGATCCTGTAGAAATGAATTCTGATAGTTTTAGTTAGAGCTGGATTTCTGGGTGGGGATCAGTGGAGTTAATGTGACGCTGTTGGAGCAGCTACAGTGATGGAGTGATGAGCTGTGTCTGCTCCACAGGATGAGTGACAGCTCACTGGCAGGACGATTACATCTCACCTCTACAGACAGTCTGAGCCTCCCTGAGAATGAGAGAAACCAGGACTGTGCAGGCCAGTCAAGTTCTTTAACACCAAACTGGCTCATCCATGTCTTTATGGACCTGCTTTGTGCACTGGTGCGGAGTCATGTTGGAACAGGAAGGGACCGTCCCCAAACTGTTCCCACAAAGTTGGGAGCGTGAAATTGTCCAAAATCTCTTGGTGCTGAAGCATTAAGAGTTCCTTTCACTGGAACTAATGGGCCGAGCCCAACTCCTGAAAAACACCCCCACACCATAATCCCACCTTCGCCAAACTTTACACTTGGCACAGTGCAGTCAGACAAGTACCGTTCTCCTGGCAACCACCAAACCCAGACTTGTCCATCAGATTTCCAGACGGATAAGTGTGATTGGTCACTCCAGAGAACACGTCTCCACTGCTCTACAGTCCAGTGGCAGCGCTTTAAACCACTGCATTCCACGCTTTGCAGCTGCTCGGCCATGGAAACCCATTCCATGAAGTTCTCTATGCTGTTCTTGAGCTGATCTGGAGGCCACATGAAGTTTGGAGGTCTGTAGTGACTGACTCTGCAGAAAGTTGATAACCTCTGCACACTCTGTGCCTCAGCATCCGCTTGAACCCGCTCTGTCACTTTGTGGCTGAGATGCTGTCGTTCCCAATCGCTTCCACTTTGTTATAATCCCACTGACAGTTGACTGTGGAATATTTAGTAGTGAGGAAATTTCACGGCTGGACTTGTTGCACAGGTGCCATCTGATCACGGTACCACGCTAGAATTCTCCTGAGAGTGGCCCATTCTTTCACTAATGTCTGTAGAAGCAGTCTGCAGGCCTAGGGGCTTGGCTTTATACACCTGTGAACATTGAAGTGATTGGAACACCTGAATTCAATGATTTGAATGGGTGACTGAATACTTTTGGCAATATAGCAAATATACACCCTTTGAAATGCATAAATACACTGAACAAATGTGGTTCTCCACACCGTTTAATCTAGAACCTCCTCTCTTGTGTCTGCTTAGTAAAAATTCTTTATCACCTCCCTCTCTTTAAGTTCTGCTTACCACGTTGCGACGTACTGTAAAGTTTTGGAGGCCTGTCAGAGGCATAGTTATGGTTAGTAGTACAGTAGTTACTAAGCTATAATTGGACTATTTCTGTGACAGGTCCAGTCAGATGTCCATTTTCTTAGTCCACTCACCAGCACTATTAGACAGTGTTAGCTTTTGTGTTTCTCAGGCCGAACTGTGACTTGAAATCAAATGGCTCCACACATTCTGTCATTTTATGCAACCAACAATGAGGATGGAGGTACCTGATGACCAGTCTAGTGTTCCAGAGTTCTGACTGTTGGTTTTGTAAAGAGCTACTAGAGCTACTTTGACAGGACGTGGCCGTCTGACTCACATGTGAACTGACCACCTCAGACGGTCATTCTTATGCGTTGTGCACAGTCGTTCTATTTTTAAAATATGCCTGGATTTTGACATTAATGGTACTGATTGAATTTCTTCGTCAAAACGTTTCGTGTCATTAAATGCCAAATTCCAACACCTACATAGACAGTCTTATCAGCATCTGTGAGCCAGTAATCATGGCTGTTGTGAAATCTGAAATTGGTTGTTGTGAAATGTGGGATTTTTTTCTAATTTATGTTTAGTTTCTAGTTTAGACATCTCTGGTTCCTCCCTCTAGTCAGATCTGCCCCCAGTCACGATACCACCAGCTCTAGGAGGGTGAAGGCAGACGCAGTCTTCCTTTGATTTCTGTGACGCTCCAGTGAATCTTCTCAAACATCTTTCAAAGACGCTAACTCTTACGCCAGCCAACAGATACCTGCACTGTGTAGCATTGCACTGAGTGATGGGGTGGAGACGGGGGGCCACCCTACCCACCCAGAGAGAGCGAGGACCACTGTGCTCTCTTGGACTCCTGGCTACAGACAGTTGTAGCATCACCAGGGATCGATCTCATGGCCTCCTGATGACAGGGCCAACGCTTAGCGCTTTTTACGATTTTTACTTTTTTCCATTGTTTGAAACTGTGTTAAAATTTCGTGATGAACGGACCAACCGGAACAGTCCAAAGTGACAAATGAAGAATGGTATTTTCTTCTCCTGTGAAGTTACCATATTGGAGATATCTATGTTGGTCCTACATCACACGATTCGCTCCTTGTGACAAATTTTCCCAGTCTAAAGTGATTTTCCAGGTCAGGAGCTCAATCGGAAGTGATTGGTGGTGTGAATAATCTGGTAGTGTGAGAGGAGAAATCGGAGAAGTCCTTGTTCAACTTTTAATCATTGGCTTGTGATCTGTGAACATTCAGGAGCTGACTGCTGAGATACCCCCTGTATCACCAAGCCTGGATCCTGCACCATCACCTTAGGAACCTAAGCTAATGAGGAGTAAATGCATGGTATTAATTTAACCTCTTAAAAGCTTAGGCTTGTTCCATACTGAGGCTTATTATTCAGGGACTTCAATGTAAACTGGCTGAGCTTTTCTTAGATTATAGACGTGTGTAATATTGGTCTGGGCCTGCTGGCAGGCCATGGCCATTTAAAGGGTTAACCTCCAGCAGTATGTGGGTACACGATGAGAGACTGTGTTCCAAAATGCCTTTCTTCTCCAATCAAACCATATAAAGCTGTGAGATCGTGATTGTGGTGCTGGTCTCAGATGGTCTACTGTGTCTTGTTAGCACCGTCTTTCTGCAGAAGCAGGAGCTCTAATGACCTGGAGGGGAAAACGCCGAAAATAAAATCCCCTGCAGTCTTGTTACCGAGCAAGCTTTCGCTTCTCCCTGCCTCGCCAAAGGCTAATAAAACAGGCCAGATGCCAAAAAGTTAAGATGCATCTCCAGTGTCATGTGACGTGTCTTGTGACCTCCTGATGTTGTTATGATACTGACATTCCGGCGAGGATGGACAGCGGGGAACCTGCACAGTGTCCGAGAGAGAGAGAGAGAGAGAGAGGAGCTCAGGCTCTTGAGGAACCTCACACGATGGTGCCGTGTTGGCTCGGAGGCGCAGAGACTGATCTGTAAACTTCAGATCAGTTTACTGTCAGTGACGTCCTCCCCGAGGATATGACAGGGTGTCTCTGAACGTGTCTCTGACAAGGAATTCCACAGATATTTCCAAAATGCTTCCAAACTGATTGGCTGATTCTTTTATTGCCACACACTGTGTCAGTGGTAGTTAACTAAACCTGCATTAAACGTTGACACTGGCGTGCACTGCAACAGACGACATCTTAAATGTGGCCATTGTATTTATTATTTCTCATTCCAATGCGGGTAGTTCTGGTCCTGATGGGCTGAGCCATGTTTGAAGCAGTTGTAAAATCCATGATATACACACAGCTGTGATGCCTCACAGCGACTGATTTGTGTATTACAGCGCCATGGCACGAAAATACACCTATTAATGAATAATCTTTGACTCTCATGCTGCTCAGGTGGACCACAGAATTTTTTGATGAAGCAATAATCCGGTCCTGTTTAAACTGAGATGCTAACAACTTGTGTTAACTAGAACCGGGCTGATCAGCTGGCTAACAGGCTAAAAGAGCACACAGCTCTGTCATTAACATCACAGGCTTGAATCAAAGTGCTTACAGTCTGTAAGGCCTTAAAGAGCCATCATTTTTAAGAGTACACTATTGTCATGAAGGGGTGTACCTGGTCTGTATTGATGTTTGGGTAGGTGACACAACGTCCACATGAACGCCCAGACCAGAACATCACCCAGAGCTTCACAGTCCCTCAGCCAGCTCATCCTCTTCCTGCAGTGCATCCTTGTCCATCACTTCTCCAGGTCAACGGTGCACACACAACGGCCATCCACATGATGTAAAAGAAGATAGATCTCATTGGGCCAGGTGAGCTTTTTCCACTGCTGAAGTCCAGTTCTGACGCTTGCGTGTGTATTGTAGATGCTTTTGATGGTGGACAGTGGTCAGCCTGGGCATTCTGACCAGCCTTCGTGAAGTAGAGTAGGCCAAAGCAGTCAGCCGAGGAGTAGAGTAATACAACAGCGGTGAATGCCACCACAGACAGCGGGGGAGCATGTGTTTACATGTAAAGATTTTTGCCTGTCTGATTCAATACATTCCAATTATAGATTAAGTGTGATGGAAACTCTTTGTTTACTTGCTCACTACAAGTAATCGGATACAAAATAACAAGCATGCATAGGGAACCACTCAGTGTAGACGTTACCATGACAACCAGCATCACGTGAGAGTCCAGTCAGAGTGAGATGAGCAGCAGTGAGCAGTGCTTGTGTTTTTAACTGCTTTAAAATGATGTCAGACTCAGGAAAATGTCCTTCACATGTCCTTATTAAAGAAGGCCGAGAGGAAGACGTTGTATTCTGAGACAGATAAGCTGGACGTCTGTCCCACTGTCGTCTTTTAAAGTTCAGAGCATAAATTTCTTCTCCTCTGCAGACCAGTTTCTGCTCCGGCATGTTGAACGGCATAAACTCTCACTATGACGCGATGCACATGCAGAATGGACTTAAACTTTCCGATAGGGAATGTAATCAGATACAGGCTTTACATGGATATTATTCTTCTATTTAATGGATTATTTACAGGATTACCCATCTCGTTCAATCGGATAGGTGTTTACATGGATGCATTCTATCTCGATTGACCATGGCCATGGGTGCCCAACAGTCCATTGTCAGTAGGCACTCACCACTGCAGATGGGAGAACTCCATAGGCCTGGCCATATCAGAGATGCTCCAACCCAGACATCTGGACATAACGATTTGGCTTTAGTCAGAGTCACTCAGGTCCCCATGCCTGCCCATTTCTCCTGGATCCAACACATCAAGAACAGAATGTTTCTGCCTAATATCTCCCACACCTCCACATGCAGAAGTTAATCAATGTTACTGCTTCATCTTTCATAGGTGTCGTTTAGGAGAATCACTCAAATTACTGCATAATTCCCTCACTTTATTCTTACAAAGGCCTGAAATCTTACAGATAGACTATACTGATACACACAGCTCCACTTGCTCCACTCAGGAGGGTTTAGTAAGCTTATCGCAGGAGCAGAAAAGCTGTTCTAGAAAAATGTTGTCTTAGTTTTAAAGATCTAAAGCGTCTCCTTGAAGGAAGTGTTTGAAACGGATGGTTTGCTGGATGTGAAGAATCTCTGTGCTCAAATACATGTGCGCTGAGTATTTTTATTTTTATTCATTTATTTTACCTTTATTTAACCAGGGTGATCACACTGAGAGTCAAAATCTCTCTTACTGAGCCCTGGCTGAGAAGACAGCACACAAAACAACCACCAACAAAATCAAATCAGAGTCAAAACCAATTTAACAACAAGAACAAACCGAATAATGCAGCTCTTTAAGAACTCTTTAAGAATCTTAAAATCACTCAAGGAAATAAGCTGCTCCAATTTTAAATGTTGACTAAAAGCTGCCTTGCCATATTCAGAACACACTCTCAGAACATCTAGCTGAGTGGAACTACTAGAATGTGATTTATAATAGTATAAATATATTGAATATCTGATTTTCCAGTTATCGCTGAAGCTTTACAGACAATGCCTCGCAATTTAGCTCCATACTAAAGTGTAACAGAGGCTGAGGAACACTCTCAACAATGCAAAAGAAAGTCTAACCAGCAGATCTTTTCTTTTTAATTTTTATGTTGAGAGTTTTTGGTGATATGATCAGAATTAATATTCAGTTCAAAGATTTTACACCAGATTTCGACTGCACTGGAGTTTTTACCTTCTTTTTCTTCCTACACTGTAAAAAACAACATCTTAGCGAGTGTAAACATTACTTAAGCAGTACTTAAATGTAGTCAGCATATCTAATGTTTCTCAATATGAGACTGTTGTAAGAATATTGTGAGATTATTCAACTTATTTCTGGACATTTTTTACTTGTTTTTAACCAGTTTTATTTTATAAAAGTGTCTTACTTCACTGGAAGATCGTGTTACTAGTTTTAATCATTATTTCATGAAATGAGCAAAATTATCTTCATTATTTCTCCAAACAAGTAAACTTCTAAAAATCTTGAAAACACTTAAAACCTGTAAAAATGTACAGAAACAGGTGGAATAATCCTATAATATTCTCATAATGGGAGATATTAGATTTATTCACTACATTTAAGATGTTTACACTTGTTAAGATGTTATTTTTGCAGTGTGGAACCTCTGTATTACCTCTGTGGAATGATGTATTAAGCTGGAGGTCATTGTTTGACTGTTTTGCCCGTGACCTGACTACGATTGTGGGTTCTGTATTCACTACTAAAGCCTCTCGTTCAGCTTTTGCCCGTGAGCCTCGGCCTCACTCTGACGTGTCACACATTAAATTTCGCTCTGAAAGGCTCACTGTTGTCACGGCATATGAGCAACTGCTTACAACATTTCCTGTTGGACGGACAAAAAATAAAAAAAAAAAACATATTTTAGATTTCGTCATAAATGTAAACAAAGTCCGATGGGAAGAGAGTCAGAGCTGCTCACAGTGGTGGTGATAGGAACCAGACGTCCCCCTCTAATACCCCACCGATTAGCATGGTGCTAACTGTAGGCCAAAATCTCTGTATAATAAATGGTTAAGATGTAAACAGAGCCATTCAGAGCGGTTCTCTGTTCTAGATAAACTTACTGAGTCAGAACTATTCACAGTGGTGGTGATAGGAACCAGACGTCCCCCTCTAAAAGCTCCTCACAGAAAGTTCCTACATGAAATGGTTCTGAATTCACTGCCTGATGACTGAGACGCTGTTTTATGATAGTTTAGAGAACTTCAACTCCATTCATGGTGGAGGGAGACATGCAGGGCGCTGTGCAGCAAAATAGTCTCCAAAGAAAACTGATTATTCCAGATTTTCCACTATTTTCCATCTTCAACATTCCATATAAACTCAGAAGACTCATGGAGGTTCTCTGGTGGTTCTGGATGGTAAATAAAATGTCTATATCTGTATTGTTGTCATGGCGACGCCTGGTTCCTATCACCACCACTGTAAACACGTCTCAATGACCATAACAAGATAATATGTCTGGTTATCTTGTGATATTTTGCTGAACTGTGAGAGGTGTATGAGTTGAAGGTGTGCTAATGAGTCCGCAGGTTGCCTGTGGCCCGAGTGTTTCAGGGATAATGTTGGAGTCTTGGTCTGTTATGTTGCCGTTAGTGAACTCCAGCCATGGGCTTGGCGCCATGGCCTGATTCCCGCTCAGGGTCAGCCGGAGTGTTATTTTCATCAGACTAACAGAGGAAATATTAGCTGATACCCAGTGCTGCTTAATACTAGGCTGGGCACTTAATGTCCTCACTCCTGCATTCAGTGCAATAATGAAAATAAACAAATAATCAAGCGCTGAGCTGCAGACCAAAGCAAAGGACCTTGTACTGTGAAAGGTGCTGTTAGAAAGGATAACAGACTATTACAGATGACAAAATAGCATAAACATGAGCTGCTTTACACAGAATTCAGGATCAGCCAATAACAGAGCAGCAAGGGAGACTCTGTCAGCCAATAACAGAGCAGGAGGTGGGACTTCATCAGCCAATAACATAGCAGCAAGGGAGAATCTGTCAGCCAATAACAGAGCAGCAAGGGAGACTCTGTAAGCCAATAACAGAGCAGGAGGCGGAACTCTATCAGCCAATAACAGAACAGCAAGGGAGACTCTGTCAGCCAATAGATAGATAGATAGATAGATAGATTCAACTTTATTGTCATTAATCAGTACAAGTACATTGCAACGAAATGCAGTTAGCATCTACCAGAAGTGCAAATAGTAGCAAATAGTGCAAAAAGAGACTGTGCAAGTGTGCAATAAATAGGCATAGTGCAACATTACAGTATATAGAATAAATTACTTATAGATATGCAAAAAAATAGATTATAGGTGTGTAGATATATACATGAACATGTTGGAGATGTACACTGTATAGAATAACTGTTGCTATGTGTTATTTACATGGCAGTAGAATGTTAAATTTGTGCGATGGTAATAATAATGAATAAAACAACAGCTCTGATTGGTGAGTGTAGTATGAAAGGCAGTGTTCATAGTCCGCTGTGTGCAGCATGAGTGGTAGTGTTATCAGTGAGGTGTGGAGTTCAGCAGAGTGATTGTGGAGGGAAAGAAGCTGGACCTGAGCCGACTGGTTCTGGCCCGGATGCTCTTGTATCTCCTCCCGGATGGAAGTAGGTTGAACAGTTTGTGGTTGGGGTGGGAGGGGTCCTTAATGATGCTGTGTGCTCTGCGCACACAGCGCTGGTGGTGAATGTCTTTGATGGCAGGGAGCTGCATGCCTGTGATGTGCTGAGCAGTCCTTACTACCCTCTGCAGGGATTTCCTCTCCGCCACAGTGGAGCTACTGTACTACACGGTCACACAGTTGGTCAGTATGCTCTCGATGGTGCATCTGTAAAAATTTGTGAGGATCTGAGGAGACAGCCAGTCTTGTTTTAGTCTCCTCAGGAAGTAAAGACGCTGCTGTGCCTTCTTGATGAGATGGGAGGTGTTGCAGGACCATGAAAGGTCTGCCGAGATGTGGATTCCCAGGAACCTAAAGCTGGACACACGTTCTACCTCTGCTCCGTTGATGTAGACAGGAGAGTGTGTGCAGCCCTTGGTTTTCCGATAGTCCACGATGAGTTCTTTATAACAGAGGAGGAGGCCGGGAATCTATTAGCCAATAACAGAGCAGCAAGGGACACTCTATCAGCCAATAGAATTTACAGAATAGAATGTGTATTGTAGTGGAACACCCACATACATGCACACTTGTGAAAACACACACTAGGGGGCAGTGAGCACACTTGCCCAGAGCAGTGGGCAGCCCTATCCACGGTACCTGGCAGTTGGGGGTTAGGTGTCTTGCTCAAGGGCACTTCAGTCATGGACTGTCAGCCAAGGGGTTTGAACCAGCAACCTTCCAGTCACAGGGCTGGTTCCCTGACCTCCAGCCCACAATTGCCCCCTATAATAATAGAACAGCAAGGGAGACTCTATCAGCCAATAACAGAGCAGCAAGGGAGACTCTATCAGCCAATAACAGAGCAGCAAGGGAGACTCTATCAGCCAATAACAGAGCAGCAAGGGAGACTCTATCAGCCAATAACAGAGCAGCAGGGGAGACTCTATCAGCCAGTAACAGAGCAGCAAGGGAGACTCTATCAGCCAATTACAGAGCAGCAAGGGAGACTCTATCAGCCAATAACAGAGCAGCAGGGGAGACTCTATCAGCCAGTAACAGAGCAGCAAGGGAGACTCTATCAGCCAATTACAGAGCAGCAAGGGAGACTCTATCAGCCAATAACAGAGCAGCAAGGGAGACTCTATCAGCCAATAACAGAGCAGCAAGGGAGACTCTATCAGCCAATAACAGAGCAGCAGGGGAGACTCTATCAGCCAGTAACAGCAGCAAGGGAGACTCTATCAGCCAATTACAGAGCAGCAAGGGAGACTCTATCAGCCAATAACAGAGCAGCAGGGGAGACTCTATCAGCCAGTAACAGAGCAGCAAGGGAGACTCTATCAGCCAATTACAGAGCAGCAAGGGAGACTCTATCAGCCAATAACAGAGCAGCAAGGGAGACTCTATCAGCCAATAACAGAGCAGCAAGGGATACTATCAGCCAATAACAGAGCAGCAAGGGAGACACTATCAGCCGATTACAGAGCAACAAGGGAGACTCTATCAGCCAATAACAGAGCAGGAGGCGGGACTCTCCCAAACATTTTTGTCCAATCCCAGTTTAAGGGATGTCACTGTTTTAGCCACTGCCAGCCAATCTCTGCACAGCAGGCATATTTTACCAACCAATCCCAGTGCAGCAGGCGGGATTCTGCCGTTTAATCTAAACACGCTCTATCAGCCAATCCCAGCGCAAGACGCGAGTCTCTACGCGCCAATGCCAGCCAATCGCCGCGCTGCGGGCGTGGCTTGCCGCAATACGGGTGCGCTGGAGCAGCCCGGGCTGCGTGTGTGGCTCTGGCCGGGAGTAGTCGCGGCTCTGCGGGCTTCAGCTCAGCGGAGCTTCGCTCGGACAGAACCAGGACAAGCGGGGAATCAGGCACAGCGGGAATTCAGCTTCATCAGGCGGGCGAAGGAGACTCGGAACCCCGCGGCTGGAGGTAGGTTTCCCCGGGCTCTGAGCGAGCTGCACCGCGGTGTGAAGGTGTGAAGTTGGTGGTCAGTCGGAGGGGAGGCGAACTTTACCGCCTGCCTGCTAGAGCGGACGGAAGGGGGCGAAAAGTTTTGCTCCGGTTCGGGTGCGTGTGTTTGTTTGTGAAACCGGAGCTCTGGTCACGATCCGAGCGCGTGCATTAACCCGCGGCTCGCTGACGGAGCTGAAGTTGGCTTCTTTCTCCAATTTTCCGTTCCACCTTAAATGGTGCGGCTGCTACATTCCGGCGCCGACGAGGCGCCCGCGTCTGTCTGCGGGGCCGTTTAAGGTGGAACGGAAAATGTGTTCTTCAGTAACTTAGACTGCGCTTAGATTGTCTCCCCCTGTTACACGGCGTTCAGGGCAGTGCGGGGTCTCTGAGGGGCGCGCGAGTAGGTGCACATGATCGCGTGCGTGTGTGTACACCTGTGTGAGTGAACCTGTGTGAATAAACGTGTAGTGTAGCAGGACTGTGTGTACATGTGTATAACGCAGCTGTCTGTCTGTTTACCTGTCTATCTGTCTATCTATCTATCTATCCATCTATCTGTGTGTCTGTCTGTCTGTCTGTTTCTCTGTCTATTTGACTGTCTGTCTCCTTATCTATCTATCTATCTATCTATCTATCTATCTATCTATCTATCTATCTATCTATCTATCTGTCTGTCTGTCTATCTATATATCAATCTCTCTGTCTATCTATCTATCTATCTATCTATCTATCTATCTATCTGTCTGTCTGTCT
This sequence comes from Pygocentrus nattereri, assembly GCF_015220715.1. Classification (NCBI taxonomy): domain Eukaryota; kingdom Metazoa; phylum Chordata; class Actinopteri; order Characiformes; family Serrasalmidae; genus Pygocentrus; species Pygocentrus nattereri. Next base: position 11,796,941 of record NC_051227.1, read on the forward strand.
GTCTGTCTATCAATCTGTCTATCTATATATCTACCTGTCTGTCTGTCTGTATCTATCTATCTATCTATCTATCTATCTATCTATCTATCTATCTATCTATCTATCTATCTATATATCTACCTGTCTAATTATGTGTTATTAAGGTGTAATAGAGCAGTAATAGATCAGCAGGGTGTGTTCAGTGTGACAGCCTCTCTAACAGCAGGTGCTGGTGGTGATTGGGGTTCAGCTGATTGATGGATAAACAGATCAGTTGTTCTCTGGAGGTTCTTCTCTCCACAGTCACTGTTCCACAAGGAGGTATTTAGTGCAGTAACTTGCTGCCTGAACGTCCTGCTCTCCTGAGCTCATCACACATCGGCCCGAAAAATCAGCCCGATCAGAACATCCGATACCGATCCATTTAAAACCCACACCCGTCTCAGTTTAGAGGGCACGTGAGCTTCTCATTGTCTTGACTCAATTTTATCTATAGTCCTCAAAGTGGGATGATTACTTTTCTAGATATTTTCAGGTCTAGAACCCAAACGATCCGTGTTGGTTATTAGAACTGTGTGCTTCTGCCGTGTAAACAGGAGTGCAGATCAGTGATATCTGTGCATTTCTCCACATTCACATCCTCGCCAAACATCTCGCATCCTCCAGAATCCAGAACAGATGTTAGGACAGGCTGTAAACGAGGGCCTGCCCCCCGGAAACAAAACCACCCCTGACGTTAATGAGCTCAGGTCAGGGGTACAGCACAGCTGACCACTGGCTGACCACCAAGGCTGAGATAAGGACCGTCTGGAGACTGGAGGCCAAAGGTTTGCGTCTTAGGAGCTGCAGGGCTAATGTAGATAACAAGTAGTGGGGGCTGATACCCCACCGATTAGCATGGTGCTAACTGTAGGCCAAAATCTCTGTATAATAAATGGTTAAGATGTAAACAGAGCCATTCAGAGCGGTTCTCTGTTCTAGATAAACTTACTGAGTCAGAACTATTCACAGTGGTGGTGATAGGAACCAGACGTCCCCCTCTAAAAGCTCCGTCACAGAAAGTTCCTACATGAAATGGTTCTGAATTCACTGCCTGATGACTGAGACGCTGTTTTATGGTAGTTTAGAGAACTTCAACTCCATTCATGGTGGAGGGAGACATGCAGGGCGCTGTGCGGCAAAATAGTCCCCAAAGAAAACAGATTATTCCAGATTTTCCACTATTTTCCATCATCAACATTCCATATAAGCTCAGAAGACTCGTGTAGGTTCTCTGTTGGTTCTGGATGGTAAATAAAATGTCTATATCTGTGTTGTAGTCATGGCGACGCCTGGTTCCCATCACCACCACTGTAAAGACGTCTGAACCATTTCTCACCAACCCGCTCTGAACACCTCGGATTACACCTCACACACTGAACTAGTAGGGAATTTTTGGACATATGGGTGGACTTCCCCTTCATCCCATTAAACTGTAGCAATTGTATTCAGTTACTGATCTTAAGACTGAGTCAGGGCTGTGAATCACTGGATAATAGTAGGGAACTGAGGAACTCAGTATGTGAGGCCTGCACTTAGCACCATGCTAATTGGTGGGGTATAAGCTTCCAGTACCTGTTAGCTACATTAGCTTCCAGAACGAAAACTAAAGCAGCACCAAACACCATTTTCACTGGCGTATCACTTTAAAAGAGAAGTCTCCTGTTCATTTTCTCAGGCCTGGTGGCTTCATTTCTCAGGCTGTGTCTGTTTGTTTTTCGGGAGGTGAGCGCTCGTTTACAGCCTTGTGTTAATGTGATTAACAAAAGTAACTATGCAAATTAACGGGATTAATCTCGATTAACAACACAACTGCACTTATTAATGTAATTGTGGCTACCTGTACAAATTAACACGACTAATCGTGATTAAATGCACAAATGAATGTGATTAATCATATTTAACTACAAAATGCAGTTTCACTAATTAAAGCAGCTGATCAATTAATTACTCATTATTTTAATCCTATTAAGCCCTTATAAGTGCATTTAAGTGGCAGAGCAGAGCGACAGTAGTAACTGTGGATAATGAGCAGTAATGAGCTGCAGGTCATTAATCAGACTCTGTCTTTACTCTGAACTCTGAGTTTTCTGCTCTGCTGGGTTCCAGCCTTTAATAGCAGTGAGTCACTGGCGTAATTTTGGAGACGTGCTATTACGGCTCTGAGCGCCTCGGCCTCCGAGCCCGTCCCGTCCCGTCCGTCCCGCGCAGGGTTTATTTAGGCTGAAGTAAACCTGCTCATTTCGGAGGCGTTCTTGTTGTCTGTGTTGAGTCTATTCTGGGACTCATGGCTGGTTTTTGTTCTCTGTGTTGGAGAACGCGTTCTCCAGCAGGAGCTCCTGAGCACGGCTCTGTGTTCGGGCTGTAAGACTATCCCAGTTGGCCTGCCGAAGCCTGTCAGGAATCTGTAACGGAACCATTCACTCATCCACGTGCACGCTCCTGCTCACGGATACGCCCGACTTTGCACGCCGAGACCTTCAGGCGGCGAGCTGCAGGCTGCCGAGAGCATCAGACAGCCGTGTTTACATGATTTAATCATCAAATCAACAAATTCACATGCAGCACATTCAGTTATTACACTCGCCAGCAAAACTAGCAGCTGCATTACATCATTCTGCCCATGTAGAGTCGTGTACTCAGTGCTAATTAGCCTATATTTGCATATTTGCCAGTTGAGGAAATGTAATAATCTACACGGATGCGCGGATCAAACTAACAGAGCAGAGGTTTTCATGTATCCTATCAATCCTGCTGTATAAACCAATCAGCTGTGTGCTGTTTGTGCTACATTTGCATCTTTGCCTTGGTGTTACACTATATGGCCAAAAGTATTCGGTCGTCTGCCTTCACACACATATGAACTTGAGTGACATCCCATTCTTAATCCACAGGGTTTAATATGATGTCGGCCCACCCTTTGCAGCTATAACAGCTTCAACTCTTCTGTGAAGGCTTTCCACAAGGGTTAGGAGTGTTTATGGGAATTTTTGACCGTTCTACCAGAAGCGCATTAGTGAGGTCAGACACTGATGTTGGACAAGAAGGCCTGGCTCACAGTCTCCGCTCCAATTCATCCCAAAGGTGGTCTATCAGGTTGAGGTCAGGACTCTGTGCAGGCCAGAAGCAAAACAAACAAATAAGACAGTAACTTTCGGACGTCGTATCATCGGTTCAGCATATATTTATATGAATAAGTCACCGTTGTCAGCTGAAATTATGTCATGTTGCATCTGCGATCTGATTGGCTGCCTAATGAAATTGGTCGTACGAAGCTGATTGCAGCTGCAGGAGAATTTACACTACGCAGAAACGTGTAGTTTAAAATAAGTTTGAAGTTTTACAGCCTGACAGGTTTACAGTGTAAATCCAGCCTGAGTGGGTTTATTGTTTAGGTTTGGTGGTCTCGCGCTCGGAGGACGAGTAGCGACAGCTGGAGTTTAAGACCCCCCCAACACACACACACACACACATGCAGACACACTCACATGCACACACACTCACACTCACACACTCACATGCACACACACTCACTCTCAATCACACACACTCACATGCACTCACACTCACACTCACTCACACACTCACACACATTTACACACTCACGTACACTCACACGCCCACTTGGACAAAATCCTTCAGTCTAGACAGCTTTGACCACACACATAGACAAAATAGAAGAGAGAGAGAGAGAGAGAGACAGAGAGAGAGAGTGAGAGAGGGAAAGAGAGAGAGAGGGACAGAGAGAAAGAGAGAGAGTGAGAGAGATGAGAGAGAGAGAGAGAAAGAGAGAGAGTGAGAGAGATGAGAGAGAGAGAGAGAGAGTGATAGAGATCAGAGAGAGAAAGAGAGAGAGTGAGAGATGAGAGAGAGAGAGAGAGAGAGAGAAAGAGAGAGAGAGAGAGCAAGAGAGAGTGAGAGAGATGAGAGAGAGAGAGAGAGAGAGAGACAGACAGAGAGAGAGAGAGAGAGAGAAAGAGAGAGTGAGAGAGATGAGAGAGAGAGAGAGAGAGACAGACAGAGAGAGAGAGAGAGAGAAAGAGAGAGTGAGAGAGATGAGAGACAGACAGAGAGAGAGAGAGAGACAGACAGAGAGAGAGAGAGAGAGACAGAGAGAGAGAGACAGACAGAGAGAGAGAGAGAGAGAGAGAGACAGACAGAGAGAGAGAGAGAGACAGGTAGACACATCCCTAACTGTGAGAGTGGTGGTCTAAGCAGGTGTGGGTTAGTTGTTAGGGATGAAAGACATAATGTCTGTTACATGATTCAAACATCTGTGTTAGGCTGGAACCTCCAAACCTTGTTCACCAGTGTCACTAGTAAAAATGTGTGGATCAGTGATCAGGTTCTGTGTGTGGATCTGAAATCGGTTCCTGTGTGTGGATCAGTGATCAGGTTCTGTGTGTGGATCTGTAATTGGTTCCCGTGTGTGGATCAGTGATCAGGTTCTGTGTGTGGATCTGTAATCGGTTCTTGTGTGTGGATCAGTGATCAGGTTCTGTGTGTGGATCTGTAATCGGTTCCCATGTGTGGATCAGTGATCAGATCCCGTGTGTGGACCTGTAATCAGTTCCCGTATGTGGATCAGTGATCAGGTTCTGTGCGTGGATCTGTAATCAGTTCCTGTGTGTGGATCAGTGATCAGGTTCTGTGTGTGGATCTGTAATCGGTTCCCGTATGTGGATCAGTGATCAGATCCCGTGTGTGGATCTGTAATCGGTTCCCATATGTGGATCAGTGGGTCAGGCCTCAGTTCTCGTGCGTGGCTCAGGGCTCGGTTCCTGTGCGTGGGTCAAGGCTCCGTCCCTGTGTGTGGGTCAAGGCTCGGTTCCCGTGTGTGGGTCAGGCCTCGGTTCCCGTGTGTGGGTCAGGGCTCGGTTCCCGCTCAGTGAGACCCCGTCTCTCAGCTGTATGACATCATGCATCTCCTGTCCTCCATCAAAGCGAGGGGCTGTGTTTCCAGTGGAAATGCAGGGTGACTGAGCGTCAGCCTGGCTGTGTGGAGGTTCTGCGTGTTTAGTCATCTAATAACACTCTAATAACAGCTCTGTGTTCTCTAACCGACTGTTAGACGCTTTAAAGCTCTATAGCTGCACTTTTATGGCAGTGAGAACATGAGAACTGGGATTCTTAAAGGGTAGTTTATCCACAAAACGTTTCACGTTTCATGTCTTAATAAGTGAAAACGTCTTAACTGTAGAGAATAAATCTAATATCTCTCACGATGAGTCTCCTGTAACAATATTCTAAGATTATTCCACCTGTCTCTGTTCAGTTTAACTAGTTTTAAGTGATTTTATCTGGTGAAAGTGTCTGATTCCACTGGCAGGTTTAGTTCACTTTTTTGGACAAATAATGATTAAACCAAGTAACATGATCTGCCAATGAAATCAGGCACATTTATAAGATAAAACAAGTAAAAATGTCTAGAAATAAGTTCCATAATCTCACAATATTCTGAGCACAGTCTCATAATGAGAGATATTAGATATACTGACTACATTTACAATGTTTTCATGTTAAGATATTTTTTGCACAAGGCTGATATAGCTCACCAGTAATGAGTGTGTTCCATCAGCTTTCCCTTATCAGCACTTGATGATCATGCAGGGACTAAAGAGACCAGTCGATCCAGTGTAGAAAGTATACTATACTAGGTGGCACGGTGGCGCCTCACAACAACAAGGGTCTGGGTTCGATTCCCCGGCCGGGTGACCAGGGTCCTGTCTTTGTGGAGTTTTCATGTTCTCCTGATGTCTGTGTGGGTTTCCTCTGGGTTCTGCGAGTTCCCCCCACAGTCCAAAGACATGCAGTCAGGCCAATTGGACACGCTACATTGCCCCTGGGTGTGAGTGTGTGTGTTTGTCTGCCCAGCGATGGACTGGTGACCTGCCCAGGGTGTATCTTGCCTTCCACCTGATGACTGCTGGGATAGGCTCCAGCACCACCCATGACCCAGAAGGAGAAGCATCTTAGAAGGTGTGTGTACTCTGCTATTATGTGAGTCTTCACCTGCTGGTTCATTTTGTGTTTAACACACCACACGTTTTCAGGGGGCACCCACACTGTCTGATTACGTAGCCGTGCTGTCATTCTAATCAGTTACATGACCTGCTTAACATGTTCCTTTGAACATTTCACAGTGTTTCTAGTCTTAAACGTATTGCAGGCTTAATTTTTGGACTGAGCGTGTATTTACAAAAAACAATGGAGATGATAAGATAAAACAGTATAAATATCTTCCTTTGCGCTGCTTTTATTTGAATACAGATCAAAGTAGATTTATAAATCACTGCGTTTTGATTTTATTTGCACGTGTTAATGGAACTTTCACAGATGTGCAGATTACCCACTAATAACCTCCCGACCACAATATGACAGATGCTGGATTTACAGCTTTACGCTGGTAACAATCTGGATGGTTCTTTTCTTCTTTGGCCAAGAGAACACAACTAATGATGCACATTTCCTCTGAGCATCAGTCCTTTTCAGATGTGCTCGAGCCCAGCGAAGTGGGCAGCTTTTCTGGATGTTGTTGATATGTGACTTCCACTGTCCAGAGTACAGGCTCAACATGTCTTTGTAGATGCAGCAATCACCAGTGTTTACCAGCAATGTTTATCAAAGTATTCTTGAGCCTCTGTGGTGATCTCGTCACAGAAACATACTGGTTTTTAATGCAGGTTGAAGGTCATGAGCATTGGGGTGTGGTTTTGGCCTTTTTCCTTTACAGAAAGAGGAATTTCTCTGGCTTGCCTGAATCTTTTGATGATATTGTTCACTGTAGAGGGTGAAATGCCCAAAATCTTTGCAATTGCTTGGAAAGCTGAAAGCTGGACTGGAAACATGTTCCTTTGAAGCCCAGAGAACCAAACTGAAGCTCTTATTTTGAACAGTTTCTCAGAAGAACTAGCTCGCTGGAAGCGACAGTGATGCTCAGATTAGCTGAAGGTTAAAGAGGGTGACCAGCTACAAGATGGATGGAGACAATCAGAGGAATCATGAAGCAGACATTCAGAAGCCTGAAGACCCAAACAGAAGACAGGACATTCTGGAGAAACACTGTCCACACGAGTCAGCAGGAGTGGGAAACCAGCTTGGACTTACTGATCTGCAGCCGTGGCTCAGTTCAGACTGTAAACGGTTCCTCGGCTCCTGACAGTGATCCAGGCTCTGAAGATGTTCCGGGTTGTTTTTTATTCTGAAGCTTTAGTCGCTCTGGATTCAGCTAACGAGCGTCTCGCTCTCTGAATCAGCTCCTCTGTCTCTGATACAGCCTGTATGAGTCAGAGTGAGTGGAGACCGAAGGCTGCTCCACATTTCCAACACAAATTCAGGCTTTCCTCTGTTTTTTGTTGCATGCATCACGCTTTCATTGCAGTTTCCCAGCCGCCTCTTCGATGTGAAGGTATGTTACTGTCGTTGGGATTAATTATGTCAGGATAGCGGTGAATACCAGCCACTTTGCATCCAGATGCCTCACCACCGTATGACTGAAAACCTCACCAAAATACCCAGCAGGCTTGTCCAGCGTGGCAGTTCAGAGGCGTCGGGCAGTTTGAGGAGCTGGTGTTGGTTTGTAGCAGTGTTTCAGTACGCAGTGTTAGCTGGTTAGTTGCATAACATTTATTTTTCAACCTCGTATGGGTGGGCGATATGGACTGGACTGCATATCATAATAAGATAAGCCTTATCTTATCTTATCTTAAAGAAACTTTCACGATTCGCGATACGTATCGTGATATTTTGACACAGACAAAACTGTCAGTAATACAGTGAAAATTAGCTACCAAGACGTCGGCACTACTAGTGATTTTTATACCTGTTATGAAGAAAAAGACCATAATACACTGAAACCACATTACACTAAGATAAAACAGTGGTTATTATATTTTTTAACAGAGTAAATTCTCACATTTGTGGGTTTCTTTGGTCTCTTGTTCTCTGTCTCACCGGTTTTTCATTTCTTCTCATAGCTCTCTGTTTGGAGTCTCTGAGAAACCTTCGTTTGGAGGGTCATGTAGCCCCAACACTTCACCCCACCCCTCTATCTCAACACGATTTGGGACGCCCTACACCTAGACGTAAACTGAAGGGTAGGTCTAGGTGTTAAAGGCGAGGGGTGAAACGAGACTGGGCCTTTAGATTATAGAGGGCCTGTAAACAGTAACGACCAGTGTGTAGTAACAGTGTGAACTGCATAGTAATAATGCAGCTGATTGGACGGCAGCCTGGTATTTCATCATACTGATTTAAAGAGATTGTGCTGATAGTATTGTCTTTTTTTAATGGGCCTTTTTATTAAAGTAAATATTGTGTGGCGTGTATAGTTTCACCAAATCACTCGCCTTTTTGAGCTCCTCTAACATAAGCTTTGGCCAGCTTCTTCATAAGGCCTTGTTTTTAATGCATTTCTACAAGAGGCACTGTTCATTTTTTGCCACGCTACATTTTATAACCAGTTTTTAATCGGCATTAAGCACCATTTCGCTGCTGTTGGAAGAAAACCTTGTATCTCCAAAGTGGTATCTCCAAAAACTTTACAGGAGAAGGAAAAAACATACTTTACTTCTAATGTATGTCAATGGAACCAGAATTTTTTCTACATCATTTTGGGCCTTTTCTTTTGGTCCATTCATCATGAAATTTACACACAATTTAAAGAGTAACTTGTGTTATCAAATTATGTCAAAAACAGAAAAACGTCAAAAATGCAGGTACAAGGTTTTCTTCTGAAGCCAGCGATGTATTTCCATATTCATGTATTTTCACTGAAATTACTTAAAATTCTATGACTTGGACTAACCGTTCTTTATTTAATGATATGCAATATGCAAATGTGGATCTAAATAAACTGCAAAAAGAAGTAAAATGAAACTGCATTGGTCTTTTAGAAACTCAACAGACCACATAATAACATTCTTCCTCATTTCATGCCTCCAGTGTTGAACTGTCGTCATACTGTGAGTATTCAGTCCACGTCCCAGTCATATTTTACGCTCTTTTCTCACATTAGAACAGGTTTCTTTGCTCCGTATGTTGCCGAGGCCGGCAAGAGGACACGCCAGAGAACCTTTTTTTGTGAATATAAATCAGTCTGAGTGCAGAAATGTGTGCCAGAAAGAGGCCCAGCTCCACTCTCTCCGTAAACGCCAGACACAACAGCCCAGAATAAAGCTCAGCTTCACTAAGAGTCTGAGGATGAAGCCTGCAGGACAGGATCTGAAACAGACTCTGCTGATGCTCAGATTAGAGTCAGATTCCTCAGTTGGGGTTACAGGGAATTCATGATTCCCCATAATCCAGTGTGTGAGGTGTAATTAGAGAGATTCAGAGCGGTTTGGTGTGAAATAATTCAGATGTATTTACAGTGGGGGTGAAAGGTACCAGGCATCGCCATGACTACAACACAGATATAGACATTTTCTTTGGGGACTATTTTGCTGCGCAGCGCCCTGCATGTATCCCTCCACCATGAATGGAGTTGAAGTTCTCTAAACTATCATAAAACAGCGTCTCAGTCATCAGGCAGTGAATTCAGAACCATTTCATGTAGGAACTTTCTGTGAGGGAGCTTTTAGAGGGAGATGTCTGGTTCCTATCACCACCACTGTGAATAGTTCTGACTCAGTAAGTTTATCTAGAACAGAGAACTGCTCTGAACCACTCTGTTTAAATCTAAACCACTTAGCTATGGAGAGAATTTTGGGAAGTTTTAGGAAACTTGTCTGAGGTCATGTGCATGACTAAATGTTCTGTAGTACATAAACACTATTAATGTCCATGTATCGTCCATGACGTCATGAATACAAACAAATTTACATACGTGCACCCAAACAGCCTACAGCAGTTCAGCTCCACCCATCAGAACAGAGCTCATTTACATGCATCATATATCTTGAAGGCACAGTAACAGAATCAGCCTGTTAACTGTGAGGGATCAAGAGAGGCTGGACAGTGACCATATAGGGTGGGTACAATAAAATCAAGTAGACTGTAGTCATGTGCCTTTAAAATGGTTCTAGCACCAAGAAGGTTCCTGAAGAAGAAACGTTCAGAAATAACTGAGGTTGTCTCAGTGTGTGGGATGGGGAGAGGGGAGAAGACCAGGAGCTACAATTTCCTCAAAGCTATGTGAAAACGTTCTGGACTTGGCCAGCGTGGGATGTTGCACACTGTTGTGGTCTGTTGTGTTGTTTTTGTGGTCTGTTGTGTTGTTTTGTGGTCTGTTATGAGATGTTTTTGTTGTCTGTTGTGGGTCTTTTGTAGTCTGTTATAAGATGTTTTTGAGGTCTGTTGTGGGTTTTTGTGGTCTGTTGTGTTGTTTTGTGGTCTGTTATGAGATGTTTTTGTTGTCTGTTGTGGGTCTTTTGTAGTCTGTTATAAGATGTTTTTGTGGTCTGTTGTGGGTTTTTGTGATCTGTTGTGGGTTTTTTGTGGTCTGTTGTTTTGTGGTCTGTTATGAGATGTTTTTGTTGTCTGTTGTGGGTTTTTTGTTGTCTGTTATGAAATGTTTTTGTTGTGTGTTGTGGGTTTTTGTGGTCTGTTGTGGGTTTTTTGCTGTCTGTTGAGTGTTTTTTGTGGTCTGTTGTGGGTTTCTGTGGTCTGTTGTGGGTTTTTTGTGGTCTGTTGTGGGTTTTTTGTGGTCTGTTGTGGTTTTTGTGGTCTGTTATGAGATGTTTCTGTGGTCTGTTGTGGGTTTTTTGTGGTCTGTTGTGCGATCTTTTGTGGTCTGTTGTGGTTTTTGTGGTCTGTTATGAGATGTTTTTGTTGTCTGTTGTGGGTTTTTTGTGGTCTGTTGTGGTTTTTGTGGTCTGTTGTGGGTTTCTGTGGTCTGTTGTGGGTTTTTGTGGTCTGTTGTGGTTTCTCAGTCAGTGCTATGGGATTGTATTGTGGAAGTGTTCACCTGTGTAATGGGCTGTTTTTGGCATGCGCTCAGTGCTGGGTTTGGGAGTTCTTCCCGCTCCCTGCGGTGCGGTCGGGTTACTCCTCACTCTCCTCCCTCATAAGTCTCTTATCTCCTCCATCAGAGGAGTGGGTGGAGGAATGCCTGTCATCTCTAAAGAGCTTTCAGAGAGCATCGCAGGTTAAGGAGAGACTCACTTTGGGGAAGTTACCTGAAACAGCGCCATCGCCATAGTAACTCAGCTGCGTCCTGCAACGTTAGCGTGAGAGCCGTGTGGAGCAGTGGAGTGAGTGCAGTAGCTGATGGTGGTGTTTGTGATGGGGGTGAGTTTGATTGTACAGAGCGTCGTTCAGCACTTAATTACTGTTTTTACCCAAAACAGGCTGCTGAACCCAAAATCAGCCCCACAGATAAACAGGCATGCCATCACATGCAGAGCTACACGCAGCGAACAGTGTTCACAGAGATTTACAACCACGACCTTCAGACCTGCTACACCCACAGCATTAATACACACAGTAATAACGTAGATATAAACAAAAGCATTGTTTATAAGGTGCGTTCTAATGGGTGGAGTCGGCCCCAGGCCCTGACCTCTGAACTGACGCTACTGAACATTTATATATTCACCTAAACGCTTCAGTCAGAAAACGCTGCCCCGTGTTTTCATCACGTCACTACCGCAACACAGTTTTAGTCGGTAGGCGGGGCCATGTTTTAGCCACGCCCCTGCATTTGAGAACAGGGAATGAGGCTGCAGTAGTCTGAATAGGTGGAGCTAAACTGCTGTAGGCTGAATGGGTGTGGCTAAACAGCTGTAGGCTGAATGGGTGGGGCTGAACTGCAGTAGTCCGAATGGGCTGGGCTGAAGTGCGGTAGTCTGAATGGGTGGGGCTAAACGGTAGTAGTCTGAATGGGTGGGGCTAAACTGTCGTAGTCTGAATGGGTGGGGCTAAACTGTAGTAGTCTGAATGGGCAGGGCTAAACTGCTGTAGGCTGAATGGGCGGGGCTTAACTGCTTAGTGTCTCATTGTGAATTTGGCTGCGCGTCTGTCTAATAAAGTTCAGTAGATCTGTGATCTCTGAGCCGTCTGACCTGGAGAAACCTCCTTGCCTGCTGCAGATCTGTCATCGGCTGATCTGGCCTGTTTATGGAGCCCACACAGGGCCGACTTTCCTCTCCGTTCACACTGCGGATGCAAACGCTGCGTGTTTGGATAGGAAACTTGGAGCGAGTGTTCGGTGGAGGACGGAGGTGTAATCTTTGTCTTTGCCCATTAAAGCGACAGTTTCCTTCCTTTCTGCCAGTCTAGTTGATCAGCCAAGGCGTGTTTGAAGGTTCACGTTTGCTTCTTTGGTGCTATGATACTAATGTAGCTAACAAGAAATGGAAGCTTATACCCCACCAAATAGCATTGAGCTAACTGCAGGCCTAAATCACACGTCCCCCTCAAATGTCTCGGTTCTTATTTGGATTTAAGGAGGAACGGAAAATTAAAATAAAAATTAAAATGAAGCTGTCAAAAAGGAAGGCAACAGTACATACTACATACAGTACATGCCCATTACAGTACATACTACATACAGTACATGCTCATTACAGCACATACTACATACAGTACATGCCCATTACAGTACATACTACATACAGTACATGCTCATTACAGTACATACTACATACAGTACATGCCCATTACAGTACATACTACATACAGTACATGCTCATTACAGCACATACTACATACAGTACATGCCCATTACAGTACATACTACATACAGTACATGCTCATTACAGCACATACTACATACAGTACATGCCCATTACAGTACATACTACATACAGTACATGCTCATTACAGTACATACTACATACAGTACATGCCCATTACAGTACATACTACATACAGTACATGCCCATTACAGTACATACTACATACAGTACATGCTAGTATACAATACATACTAATAATACATGCTAGGATACAGTACATACTAATAACAGCACAGTAGCGTACAGTAATGTTAGCTTACTAGCGCAGCTGCTAACCTCTTTAGAAAGTGATAAACAAAATAATAACAATCGACACAAACCTTGTTTTCTATCTTCGTTCCTCAGGCTGCGGAGTTCTTGATGATGTGGTTTCTGACACTGTGATACACTGTTATCTATAAACCTGAACTACAGTACATTAGCACAGCTGACCACAGTCGCAGGAGCGCAGGTTCCGTCCGGACCTTTATCCAGACGCTCGCTGGTAGTTGGAAGGTTTGTTTGAAGCCCGTTGACGTGTTTCTGATGATGAGACCGTCGCCGTAGCCGCTCCAGTCTGTGATCTTAATGAGTTTCCTCATCATTAAGTGTAAACAGAGGGCGTTATTGTGATGTGACGATGGCTCGGTGCCAGCGAGGACCCACATTAATCCCAGAGTGTCCGCCGCTCCAACATCTTCACTCCAGCTGTTCCGGCTGAGTCTCCTGCTGAAGCCGGTTCCATCACTGTGTTCCCTGAAGGAGCATGTTTATGCTAATGTAAAGACGCTTCCGGAGCCGTTTCTGAAGTCTAAATATTGTGGTCAGTCTGTAAGAGGTTCTCTCCAGATGACGCCTGCTTTCATTTTAAAGCCATTTTGCTCTTGTTTTGCCTCGCCCCCTTTCTGAAAATGGTTCTATATAGCACTTCTGTTGTTAAAGGCTTGGCATCAAAACAATGAGTGTGTTTACATGCACTCAATAATCTAAAAACTGCAGAAAATCAGATTTTGTCAGTAATCTGATCAATGCGTTTACATGCACTCAATAATCTGGTAACTGCAGAAAATCAGATTTTGTCAGTAATCCGATCAACACGTTTACATGCACTCAATAATCTGGTAACTGCAGAAAATCAGATTTTGTCAGTAATCCGATCAACACGTTTACATGCACTCAATAATATGTGAACCCTTTTTAGTTCTATGCAGAATTTCAATAAGGCGCTACATAGAACCATATACAACACATTCTCCATTGAACTGGAGAACCATTGAAGTGTGCTAATGATCTTTAAAGGATTTATGGTTCTAAGTTGCCCCACTGCCTGTACTAAAGAGCCCTAGAAAACCCTTCTTTTTTAAGAGAGTGTGGGATAAAGAGTGGTGGGAAATGATCACTTCGAATTAGAATGTGTTTTACACAGAAAGCTGCTCAGACGTTATCAGTGGAGCTCAGTGGGCGTGAGGTGTAGAATGTGGGCCCTTCAGATTGAAGCCCAGTATGAGACGATGTGAGGACAGTGCTTAAAGGGCTTAAGAGGCCAAAATCCTTTTCTTCAGTTTGGTGCACACTAATAACAGTACATACTCACAGTACAAGCTAGGATACAGTAAATACATAAATTTATATGCATATTTATTATACTCTGATCAGGCATAACATTCTGACGTTGTCCATCTTATCAGCTCCACTTACTGTATAGCTGCACTTTGTAGCTCTACAGTTACAGACTGGAGTCCATCTGTTTCTCTGATACTTTGTTACCCTGTTCTTCAGTGGTCAGGACCCCCATGGACCCTCACAGAGCAGGTACTATTGGGGTGGTGGGTCATTCTCAGCACTGCAGTAACACTGACGTGATGGTGGTGTGTTAGTGTGTGTTGTGCTGGTCTGAGTGGATCAGACACTGCAGTGCTGCTGGAGTTTTTAAACCCCTCAGTGTTGCTGCTGTGAAGACGAAACCGAAGGTCTGGGAGCGCCAGGCGTTCGCTGGCCGTCATGACTGTTTACCTCCACCTCATGAAGCTCTGTTCTTTAGCGCATGCGGTTTAGGAGCTGATCTGTTCAGACTGTCGCATACAGATCACATTTAAAACATAATCTGAACAGCCAAACAAACAAATCAGATTTGCTGAGAAAAACAGATTTGGGCCACTTTTACCTGCTGTGTAAACATAGCCTAATAGAGTGGACAGTGAGTGGACAGTGTTTAAAAACTCCCGCAGCACTGCTGTGTCTGATTCACTTGCTGAGAATGATCCACCACCCTCTGTGAGGGTCCATGGGGGTCCTGACCGCTGAAGAACAGGGTAAAAGGGGGTAACAAAGTATCAGAGAAACAGATGGACAACAGTCTGTAACTGTAGAACTACAAAGTGCAGCTATACAGTAAGTGGAGCTGATAAAATGGACAATGAGCGTAGAAACAAGGAGGTGGTCAGAATGTTATGGCTGATTGGTGTACACACATATGTGTGTGTGTGTGTGTGTGTGTGTGTGTGTGTTTAGTAAGCATTAAGCAGCCACAGATCTTTATTCATAATATGGCTTCATATTTGTAGGGCGAGGCAACTTCTTTGGGGGGGGAGGGGGGGGTGCTTCTTCTGGGCACACCCTCAAGCCTGCTGTCCACTCTGTGTGGGCTGACCGGTGACCTCTGACCTGCATATGGAATGCAGCGAGAGACCGCTCCGACAGTGGCTCTCTTTGTCCCCCCCCACCCGGCTGCCTGTGCCAAGTCCTCCAGAGGAAAAAATAAAAACGGAAGAGCAGAAAAAAGAATCGGAGAGAAGCGAAGAGGGAGAACAGAGCCATTGTGTGCCGCAGCAGTGGCTCCTGTTGCCGTGAGAACAGAGAGAAGGCTGCTGGGAGTGCGCTCTGAGCCGTGCTGGCTGGTTTGAGTGCAGTCAGAGTGAATGAAGCTAGACGGAGAGCTCTGAGCATAACTGCTGGGTTCCTTCTGTTTACGGCTTCACCGGACACCAGTCAGATGCCTTTTTCGAATATGGTTAAAGTGCCAAAACGCTGTCGTTCAGAAAGGCAGTGAGGAAGTTTGCGTCATGGTCTCTGATAGGGGCTCTTTAAGTCCAGTCCCCCTGAGACTCGGCCCCGCCCTGCTGGGGCCTGTTTGTTTTGGTTTGCAGTGTGGCCTGCGAACAGAACACAATGAGAGCTGAGCGCTAAAGCCTTCAGCACATGGGCTCCTTTTCCAGAACCTGACCTTTAACACTGCCCCCCACCACCCTCCCCACACTGACTCAATGCTGACCTGTCCTGACCACTCTCTCTCTCTCTCTCTCTCTCTCTCTGTCTCTCGCTCTGTCTCTCTCTGTCTCTCTCTCTCTCTCTCTCTCTCTATGTCTATCTCTCTCTGTCTCTCTCTCTTTCTCTCTCTCTCTATGTCTATCTCTCTCTCTCTCTCCGTCTCTCTCTCTCTCTCTCTCTCTCTCTCTCTCTGTCTCTGTCTCTCTGTTCTCTCTCTCTTTCTCTCCATCTCTCGCTCTGTTACTCTCTCTGTCTCCTCTGTTCGTTCTCTGTCTCTCGTTCTCTCTCTCACTCTCTCTCTCTCTCTCTCTCTCTCTCTGGCTCTCTCTGTTCTTTCTCTCTCTCGCTGTTCTCTCTCTCTGTCTCTCGCTCTGTCTCTCTGTCTCTGGCTCTCTCTGTTCTCTCTCTCTCTCTCTCTGTCTCTCGCTCTGTCTCTCTCTCTGTCTCTGGCTCTCTCTGTTCTCTCTCTCTCTCCATCTCTCGCTGTCTCTCTCTCTCTGTTCTCTCTCTCTCTCTCTGTCTCTCGCTCTGTCTCTCTCTCTGTCTCTGGCTCTCTCTGTTCTCTCTCTCTCTCCATCTCTCGCTGTCTCTCTCTCTCTGTTCTCTCTCTCTCTGTCTCTTGCTCTGTCTCTCTCTCTGTCTCTGGCTCTCTGTTCTCTCTCACACTCTCTCTGTCTCTCTGTGTCTCCTCTGTTCTTTCTCTGTCTCTCGTTCTCTCTCTCACACTCTCTCTCTTTCTCCCTCTCTGTCTTTCGCTCTGTCTCTCTCTCTTCTCTCTCTCTCTCCATCTCTCGCTCTGTCTCTCTCTCTCTGTTTGCTGTAATCCAGAAGTTTACAGTCACAGAAAACTGAAACCAACAAACCTTCACTTTTTTTACAGTAAATCGACTGGAGGGTAATGCACCAGATGTTCATGTCATTCTGGATTATTCTGTATATAATAGTTATTCTGTGTCGTCAGACCTGCGTATGTACAGATATTCTCATATTCATCTCCTTTCCCACTGGTGTCTTATTCTTTTTTGGATCACTGTGTTAAAATAGAACCTGTAGTGCCAGATATAAAAATTTCATACTACTAATAATGATGATGATAAACTTGCAACTACAGTGATTTTTATTCAGGTCTAATAATGTGCTCTTTGTAGTGAAACATGTAGTCAGTCATTGTTCTGTAAGTATTGTCCCATAATTGATCACAATAACGATAGAATATCATCACATTGCTGATCCCTAGTAGCTGTGCTGGTACATTGTGTGTGTGATGATGTAATTTAAACAGTAAACGCTGAAGCAGCGCAGTTACACATGCAGCTCAGACTGAGCTGATGCTGTACTAAACACCATAAAATAATAATGTAAACCCCACCCGGTGGGAAAGTCTGGTCCGATTCTGGTCCCAGCACTGCCCTGCTGCCCTTTTGGAACAGAGCAGATCCCAGGAGAGAAACACTGAGCTGTTCTTATCACGTTCTACAAACACAGGCCACGTAGGAGCTGGTTGTGTTTATAAACACAGGCCTGCAGCGCAGCAGGACCGCAGAGCTGGACTGAACATCCAGAAACTCTGACCGTGATCTAGTTTAACGTGTCCTTCAGCTCTGACAGTCAACGATGATTACAATATACATCTTTGGTTTACAGCCTTAAGGGTATCGAACCTTAAAGAAAACTAAGTTCCTTCTCATTTAAGAAAACTGAGATGTTATGCTCAAACGGACAGCCTTTTAAAGCTAGCTAATGCTAACTCTGCTAACAATCTCCATAATTTAACACTGTAAACAGCTAACGCTAGCTAACTCTGCTAACCACAGCTAACACTGGCTAACTCTGCTGACCGTCTCCATAGTTTAGCGATGTAAACAGTCTCAGATGTGATACCTGCTTTTGCTGTGCTGCGGCTGAAAGAGACAGACGAGGATCAAAACTATGAAACCTACTTTACTCACAGCTGTACAGAAGAGCTTTTCTGATGGGGAACTAAACCTCCGCTGCATTATTCACAGCGACCCTGTTCACTTTACAGATAACGTTCACAGATTTAAACGCTGTTTTAAACACTGCGTCATCGACTTAACATCACGGCCACCGGTGCAGTCCAGAGAACTGCATCATGAACTAGGAAACATTACAGCTCGGCTCAGAACCTGAAACAGGACGGCGTTTAACAACAACGTCAGCTGATGTTTTGTTCTTGAGGCTGCCAGTGCGCTTTTTTTAACTGATACTAATTGACTATTAAATTAGTTGCCAACTAATTTGGTTGTTGATTTTAGTCAACTGAGTCGATTAATCGCTGCACCCCTAATTTAGACAGAGCATCTGTAGAGGCTGCGTTCCCCATAGTCAGGGCAGTCAGACGGAGCGTTTCGTACGGTGTGAGTTTGTAAATTGTTGTTTCATCTGAACATGATGGTCTATTCAAGCAGAACAGTAAGAGTCACCAAAGAACAAGATCTCCAACATCACAGTGTCTGTCTGGCTTTAGAGCATATTCAGCTACAGCTCAACCGGCCAATCAAACGATTCCAACAAGACAGAAAACCAGAAGCATGAGCTCCTCGGATGTGTCAGCCTCAGATGTGATTCCTGCTGTCGCTGTGCTGCTGCTGAAAGAGACAGGCGAGGATCAAAACTATGAAACCTACTTTACTCGCAGCTGTACAGAAGAGCTTTTCTGACGGGGAACTAACCTCCACTGCAGTGCTGCTCGACACTGGTACATTCTGAGTAGGTTATTAAGTGTGGTGTCGGACTCTAAGTGCATACATTAGTATAACAGTGCATATATCAGCATATATTTGTATAGTTAATATTAATAAAGTGTTGTAGCTGGTGGTTGGGGTGCTGAGGGCAGCTAAAGACCTGGCCCAACCCCTCTTGTCTCCAACGGTCTGGAGGTCAGACAGATGTAAAGACAGTTCTGAAGCTCTTTGTTGTCAGTAACCAGATCTGGGTGCTCTTTGTTGGCTTCATGTTTGGACTCGAACTGCTGCAGCAGCTCCCAGTTGTTATGAAGTTGCCTTCACAGACTGTTTGGATGTGTTGATATTCTTGTTTAAAGTGATAGTTCATCAGTTTCCCTCAGCCAAGACATGAAGTTTGATTCTTACGTTTTAGCACTGGAGCTGTGAGGCTAATGTAGCTGACGGTTAATGGAAGCTTATACGGCATTATTTAGCATTGTGCTAACTGCATAGATTACAGTGTGTCTTACAGAATCAGAAGAGATTACGCAAGTCTGTTAGACGGAGACAGCACAAACTTTCTGTTCCACCTTAAATGGTGCCGCAGGTAATGTTCTGTCTGAAGAAGAGACGTGTGCGTGTGTATGTCTGTGTGTGTGTGTGTGTGTGTGTATGTATCTGAGTGTGTGTGTGTGTGTGTGTGTGTGTGTGTGTGTGTGTGTGTGAGAGAGTGTGAATGTGAGTGTGTTTGTGTCTGTGTGTGTCTGTGTATGTATCTGAGTGTGTGTCTGTCTGTGTGTGTGCATGTGTATGTCTGTGTGTGTGTATGTATCTGAGTGTGTGTGTGTGTGTGTGAGAGAGTGTGAATGTGAGTGTGTTTGTGTCTGTGTGTGTCTGTGTATGTATCTGAGTGTGTGTCTGTCTGTGTGTGTGCGTGTGTATGTCTGTGTGTGTGTATGTATCTGAGTGTGTGTGTGTGTGTGAGAGAGTGTGAATGTGAGTGTGTTTGTGTCTGTGTGTGTCTGTGTGTCTGTGTATGTATCTGAGTGTGTGTCTGTCTGTGTGTGTGCGTGTGTGTGTCTGTGTGTGTGTGTATGTATCTGAGTGTGTGTGTGTGTGTGTGTGTGTGTGTGTGTGTGTGTGTGAGAGAGTGTGAATGTGAGTGTGTGTGTGTCTGTGTGTCTGTGTATGTATCTGAGTGTGTGTCTGTGTGTGTGTGTGTGTGTGTGTGTGTGTGCGTATGTATCTGAGTGTGTGTGTGTGTGAGAGAGTGTGAATGTGAGTGTGTTTGTGTCTGTGTGTGTCTGTGTGTCTGTGTATGTATCTGAGTGTGTGTGTGTGTGTGTGTGTGTGTAGCTTGTTCCTCAGTGTTACAGAGGAAAGGTTTAAACATGTTAACAGAGCTGAGTTACATACACTTGTCATGTTTCATATTACTATCACAATCACCGCCACCTTACTATATTCCTAAGTACTTAAATCTGGTTTACATACTGTAAATTCTCTCTATTGTCTTAAATTATTAGTAAAGTGTTTATTTTTACATAAATGGCTGCAACTGTAACAACTGCAATTTCCCCCTGGGATCAATAAAGGAATCTGAATCTGAATCAGGGCCTATTGGTGTATTACTACTGTGTTAGTGCTGTGTTAATGCTGTCTTTAGTGCTGTGTTTGTGCTGTGTTTATTGCTGTGTTTGGTGCTTTGTTAGGGCTGTGTTAGTGCTGTTTTTATTACTGGGTTAGTGCTGTGATAGTGCTGTGTCAGTACTGTGTTTAATGCTGGGTTAGTGCTGTGTTTAATGCTGCATTTGTGCTGTGTTAGTGTTGTGTTAGTGCTGGGTTAGTGCTGTCTTTAGTGCTGTGGTTAGTGCTGTGTTATTCCTGTGTTATTGCTATGGTATTCCTGTGATATGGCTGTGTTAGTACTGTGGTTAGTGCTGTGTTAGTCCTGTGTTATTGCTATGGCATTCCTGTGTTATGGCTGTGTAAGTGCTGTGTTATTGCTGTGTTAGTTCTGTGTTAGTGCTGTGTTAGTTCTGTGTTTAATGCTGCGTTAGTGCTGTGATAGTGCTGCAGTTAGTGCTGTCTTAGTGCTGTGTTTAGTTCAGTGTTAGTGCGGTGTTAGTGCTGTTATTAGTGCTGTGTTAGTGCTGTGATATTCCTGTGCTATTGCTGTGTTAGCGCTATGTAATTCATGTGTTATTGCTGTGTGTTAGTGCTGTGGTTAGTGCAGTGTTTTTCCTGTGCTTTTGTTGTATTAGTGCTATGTCATTTCTGTGTTATGTCACTGCTGTGTTATTGATGAGTTTGTGCTGTGTTTAGTTCTGTGTTTGTGCTGTGGTTAATGCTGTGTTATTCCTGTACTGTTGAAGTATTAGTGCTCTGTCATTCCTGTGTTATTGCTGTTAGTGCTTTGGTTAGTGCTGTCTTCGTGCTGTCTTTTGTGCTGTGTTAGTGTTGCGGTTAGTGCTTTGATGTTGCTGTATGTAGTTTTGTGTTTAGTGCTGTTAGGGCTGTGTTTACTGCAGTGTTTAGTGCTGTGTTTTTTGTTGAGTTAGTGCTGTGTTAGTGCTGTGTTATTGATTTGTTAGTGCTGTGTCAGTGATGTGTATAGTGCTATTAGGGCTGTTTAATGCTGTGTTAGTAATGTAGTAGTGCTGAGTTTATTGCTGTGTTAGTGCTGTGTTTATTGCTGTTTTTGTGCTGTGTTTATTGCTGTGTTAGTGCTGTGTTTAATGCTGGGTGCTGTGTTCAATGCTGGGTCAGTACTGGGTTAGTGCTGTGTTAGTGCTGTGTTTAATGCTGGGTGCTGTGTTCAATGCTGGGTCAGTACTGGGTTAGTGCTGTGTTAGTGCTGTGTTTAATGCTGGGTGCTGTGTTCAATGCTGGGTTAGTACTGGGTTAGTGCTGTGTTAGTGCTGTGTTTAATGCTGGGTCAGTACTGGGTTAGTGCTGTGTTAGTGCTGTGTTTAATGCTGGGTGCTGTGTTCAATGCTGGGTCAGTACTGGGTTAGTGCTGTGTTAGTGCTGTGTTTAATGCTGGGTGCTGTGTTCAATGCTGGGTTAGTGCTGTGTTAGTGCTGTGTTTAATGCTGGGTGCTGTGTTCAATGCTGGGTCAGTACTGGGTTAGTGCTGTGTTAGTGCTGTGTTTAATGCTGGGTTTGTGCTGTGTTTAATGCAGGGTGCTGTGTTCAATGCTGGGTTAGTACTGGGTTAGTGCTGTGTTAGTGCTGTGTTTAATGCTGGGTGCTGTGTTCAATGCTGGGTCAGTACTGGGTTAGTGCTGTGTTAGTGCTGTGTTTAATGCTGGGTTATTGCTGTGTTAGTGCTGTGTTTAATGCTGGGTGCTGTGTTCAATGCTGGGTTAGTACTGGTTAGTGCTGTGTTAGTGCTGTGTTTAATGCTGGGTGCTGTGTTCAATGCTGGGTTAGTACTGGGTTAGTGCTGTGTTAGTGCTGGGTCAGTACTGGGTTAGTGCTGTGTTAGTGCTGTGTTTAATGCTGGGTGCTGTGTTCAATGCTGGGTTAGTACTGGGTTAGTGCTGTGTTAGTGCTGTGTTTAATGCTGGGTGCTGTGTTCAATGCTGGGTTAGTACTGGGTTAGTGCTGTGTTAGTGCTGTGTTTAATGCTGGGTTAGTGCTGTGTTAGTGCTGTGTTTAATGCTGGGTGCTATGTTCAATGCTGGGTCAGTACTGGGTTAGTGCTGTGTTAGTGCTGTGTTCAATACTGGGTCAGTACTGGGTTAGTGCTGTGTTAGTGCTGTGTTTAATGCTGGATTAGTGCTGTGTTAGTGCTGTGTTTAATGCTGGGTGCTGTGTTCAATGCTGGGTCAGTACTGGGTTAGTGCTGTGTTAGTGCTGTGTTTAATGCTGGGTGCTGTGTTCAATGCTGGGTTAGTACTGGGTTAGTGCTGTGTTAGTGCTGTGTTTAATGCTGGGTTAGTGCTGAGTTCAATACTGGGTCAGTACTGGGTTAGTGCTGTGTTAGTGCTGTGTTTAATGCTGGGTGCTGTGTTCAATGCTGGGTTAGTACTGGGTTAGTGCTGTGTTAGTGCTGTGTTTAATGCTGGGTTAGTGCTGAGTTCAATACTGGGTCAGTACTGGGTTAGTGCTGTGTTAGTGCTGTGTTTAATGCTGGGTTAGTGCTGTGTTAGTGCTGTGTTTAATGCTGGGTGCTGTGTTCAATGCTGGGTCAGTACTGGGTTAGTGCTGTGTTAGTGCTGTGTTTAATGCTGGGTGCTGTGTTCAATGCTGGGTTAGTACTGGGTTAGTGCTGTGTTTAATGCTGGGTTAGTGCTGAGTTAGTTCTGTGCATGTAGAATCCTGGTGTGGACCTGGTGTGGTGTGTTCAGGTAATGATGCTCTACTCCGTCTCTGTCCGTGCTGTGGGGGTATTACCTGCTCCTGTGAGCTCTGATCACATCAGTCTGGGTTTTCAGTGTTTTTGGTATTTTTATCAAATCTGTCTGCAGAATTAAAAAAAATACAATGACATGCTTCCTTCAGGCCTTTAACTAGTTTCCATGGATACAACACGCTTTCAGCTGGACGGACAAAATGAGCAAAGAGAGGAGAAGGCACTAAACCTCTCTCTCTCTCTCTCTCTCTCTCTCTCTCTCTCTCTCTCTCTCTCTCTCTGTCTCTCTCACTACCTCTCTCTCTGTATCTCTCTCTGTCTCACTCTCTCCCCCTCTCTCTGTGTCTCTCTCTCCCTCTCTGTCTCTCTCCCTTCCTCTGTCTCTGTATCTCTGTCTGTCTCTCTCTCTCTCTCCCTCTCTCTGTCTCTCTCTCTTTCTCTGTCTCTCTCTCTTTCTCTCTCTCTCTCTCTCCCTCTCTCCCTCTCTCTCACTCTCCCTTCCTCTGTCTCTGTATCTCTCTCTCTCTCTCTCTCCCTCTCTTTGTGTGTCTCTCTCTCTCCCTCTCTCTGTGTCTCTCTCTCTCTTCCTCTGTCTCCATTTCTCTCTCTGTCTCTCTCCCTCTCCCTCTCTCTGTGTCTCACTCTCTTCCTCTGTCTTTGTATCTCTCTCTGTCTGTCTCTCTCTCCTTGTGTATCTCACTCTCTTTTTGTCCCTACAGCTACTCTCGCTCATTCCTCCTCTGTATCACTCTCTCTCTCTTTCTCTCTCTCTCTCTTTCTTTCTCTCTCTATTTCTCTCTCTTTTTCTCTGTCTCTGTATCTCTGTTTCTCTCTTTCTTTGTATCCAAGAACCAAGAACCAACCTTTTAAGAACCTGCTTAAAAAAACCATTAAATAGGAAAATAACGGACAGATGTTCACGTCGTGCTGTTGCCCCTTCTGAACTGAAGGCCTGGGTTGGGGTGATTACATAGTAGATGAAGGTGTTTTGTTAAAGCTGAGTCTCTGAGCAGAGCCAGTGCGCGTCCTTCATTACATAATCACTGCTTGTCCTGATAATTAGAGATGAAACAGGGCTGCGTGATCGTTAGAAGCTCCAGACTAACTGCTCTTCTGAACGGAGAGCTTCTGTGGGTTTACCTGTAAACTGTGACTCATTACATTGTGTGTGGTTAAACAGGGCGGGTCAGGGAGGATCCCAGACCGCTAAGAGACTGACTGCCTGTTAAAGCCCTACAGCCAGCGTTCAGAAGAAACAGAGATACGGTGTGATGGTGTTGCCGCACGTTCACTGTAGTGCAGCCGTAATGCCGACAGCAGCAGAATCAAACGCAGGGCCTCAAATACAGCTTTTTCGCAGAGCTGTATACAAATAAAAAATCGCTGATAAAATTTCAGGCTGCTTGCACATATGTAGCAAAAGGAGAGGAGCCCGAACGGAGCGCTGCGCTTCGAAATCTTCCTCTTGGTTTTGGAATAATTGTGAATTTGCTGCCCAAACAAAATCACGAATCTCTGTTTTTGTCAAATTTGACTTTTTGGTATCATTTGAAAACAATTACTGTCCTTTACGTTGTAATGAATGGACCAGCAGAAACACTCCAAGGCCATTTTATTTGAACTTTGAACTGTTATTTTGGACCCTCACAGAACAGGTACTATTTGGGTGGTGGATCATTCTCAGCACTGCAGTATCACTGACCTGGTGTTGTGCTGGTGTGAGTGGATCAGACAGCAGCGCTGCTGGAGTTTGTGAATACTGCGTCCACTCACTGTCCACTCTATTAGACTCTCCTACCTTGTAGATGTAAAGTCAGAGACGATAGCTCATCTGCAGCTGCACAGTTTGTCTTCTAGTCATCCACCACACAAATAGTACCTGTTCTGTGAGGGTCCATGGGGGTCCTGACCACTGAAGAACAGGGTAAAAGGGGGTAACAAAGTATCAGAGAAACAGATGGACTACAGTCTGTAACTGTAGAACTACAAAGTGCAGCTATACAGTAAGTGGAGCGGATGAAATGGACAGTTAGCGTAGAAACAAGGAGGTGGTCAGAATGTTACACCTGGCTGGTGTGTATTTAAATACTACATGTGCTGTGCACCTAAGATTTTCACTCACCTTTGCACCTGTGTAAATGTGACGTGACCATAAAAGTGATTTGATATGATCACGATATTAGAAGCAGAAGAGCGCTGCCTGCAAAGGAAACCGTTAAACTCAAATCTGATGCAGCATGAACGCTGCACACTGACTAGTTTACCTGCAGCCAGCTCAGCTAGTGTTCTGTTTTAGAGCAATAGTTAGTTACACCTGCCTATGTGGATTCCTTCAGGACACAGCAGGATATACCAGAATGAACTAATCCACTGAGGACACAGAATTACCCGCCCAACACTTCACTCACCTGATGAGAGTCTGAGACCCTGTTTTATGATAGCTTTTAGAAGAATTTGGCAAAGTAGTTGCTTATTATTCCAGATTTTCTACTATTTTCCATCATCAACATTCCATATAAACTCATGAAGGTTCTCTGGTGGTTCTGGATGGTAAATAAAATGTCTGTATCTGTGTTGTAGTCATGGCGACACCTGGTTCCCATCACCACCGCTGTAAAGACGTCTGAACCGTTTCACACCCACTCTGAATGATCTCAAACACTGAATTCGATGCTGGATTGGTTTAGACGTTTCCAAACCGGTTTGTTCCCATCCTTATAATTTTACACTTCCCCAAAATATTTGAGCCAAATTCGCTCTCTAGACGTGCTAAAAGATAACGTCCCGTCCTGCAAGACCAGTACGTCCCTAGCTGCGACTTGTGTTGTGAATCACTGTATCACATGTGTGGGTCTAAGTTGGTCATAGAGTCTTAATAAGGCCCAGGGTTATATTTACACGTCCAGAACAGCACTGAGCTTGCCTCAACACTTCCAAAAATACAGAACAGAAAATAGTCCCGGCTCAGAAGCTCAGAACACCTCAGAAGCTCCACGAATAGTGTGTTCTTTCTCGAATAGTGTGTTTATGCTGTCGCCGTCCAGTAAACAGTGACGAGATTTAAACACACTCAGACGTGTCGAATCGAAAGCCTTTCTGAATGATAGATGACCAGCGTTCACGCCTGAAGACGTCTCGCTCGTTTTCAGGGCTTTAAACCAGCCAAAAACAATAAACCTTCAAAAGTGTGGAGCTCTGGACTTCAACCAAGAGAAATATTCTGTGGCTTAGAGGTCCAACACCTCCTCCACTGTTTGTTTATTTATTTCCCGCCCTGGGGGAGTGGAGCTGTGTGGTTCTGGGGGAGATTTGTGACCATTCCTGTGCTAAATTTATCATAGTGAGTAAATAAAGGCTGTATATCTCTCTCCTCTGAAGGACTGATAAAGATATCTCTCCTGCTGATACGACACAGGGCAGGAAAGATCTCACAGCGCTGATTGGGCCAGGAGGAGGAAACAACAACCACAAGAATAAACTTGAAGGTTTTGTTTTTTGGGGAGATAATGTTGACATGATTTCATAATGATGGTAGTGCATCCTGCTGTTTGTGTTAGACACACTCCTGTGATACTGGTGTTTATCTAAGATATTTGGGGACCAAATTTGAGAAAAATCGGTTGAAACATCAAATAAACACCATCAAAATGACGTATGATCACATCAGAGCTGTTCACAGTGGTGGTGATAGGAACCAGACGTCTCTAAAAGCTCCTCACAGAAAGTTCCTACATGAAATGGTTCTGAATTCACTGCCTGAGGACTGAGACGCTGTTTTATGATAGTTTAGAGAACTTCAACTCCATTCATGGTGGAGGGAGACATGCAGGGCGCTGTGCGGCAAAATAGTCCCCAAAGAAAACTGATTATTCCAGATTTTCCACTATTTTCCATCATCAACATTCCATATAAACTCAGAAGACTCGTGTAGGTTCTCTGGTGGTTCTGGATGGTAAATATTGAATTGGAAATATATCACGCATTAGACTGAATGAATAACCGACTCTAAATGTAGGTATTGTGATATAAACTGAGTCTGTTCTACAGTTTCTCATTAGACTGAATGAATAACCGACTCTAAATGTAGGTGTTGTGATATGAACTGAGTCTGTTCTACAGTTTCTCATTAGACTGAATGAATAACTGACTCTAAATGTAGGTATTGTGATATAAACTGAGTCTGTTCTACAGTTTCTCATTAGACTGAATGAATAACCGACTCTAAATGTAGGTATTGTGATATAAACTGAGTCTGTTCTACAGTTTCTCATTAGACTGAATGAATAACTGACTCTAAATGTAGGTATTGTGATATAAACTGAGTCTGTTCTACAGTTTCTCATTAGACTGAATGAATAACCGACTCTAAATGTAGGTATTGAGATATAAACTGAGTCTGTTCTACAGTTTCTCATTAGGCTGAATGAATAACCGACTCTAAATGTAGGTATTGTGATATAAACTGAGTCTGTTCTACAGTTTCTCATTAGGCTGAATGAATAACCGAGTCTAAATGTAGGTATTGTGATATAAACCGAGTCTGTTCTACAGTTTCTCATTAGACTGAATGAATAACCGACTCTAAATGTAGGTATTGTGATATAAACTGAGTCTGTTCTACAGTTTCTCATTAGACTGAATGAATAACCGACTCTAAATGTAGGTATTGTGATATAAACTGAGTCTGTTCTACAGTTTCTCATTAGGCTGAATGAATAACCGACTCTAAATGTAGGTATTGTGATATTAACTGAGTCTGTTCTACAGTTTCTCATTAGACTGAATGAATAACCGACTCTAAATGTAGGTATTGTGATATTAACTGAGTCTGTTCTACAGTTTCTCATTAGACTGAATGAATAACCGACTCTAAATGTAGGTATTGAGATATAAACTGAGTCTGTTCTACAGTTTCTCATTAGGCTGAATGAATAACCGACTCTAAATGTAGGTATTGTGATATAAACTGAGTCTGTTCTACAGTTTCTCATTAGACTGAATGAATAACCGACTCTAAATGTAGGTATTGTGATATAAACTGAGTCTGTTCTACAGTTTCTCATTAGGCTGAATGAATAACCGACTGTAAATGTAGATATTGTGATATAAACTGAGTCTGTTCTACAGTTTCTCATTAGGCTGAATGAATAACCGAGTCTATTCTAGTGTCACTTCTTTAAGTTGTATATTCATAAACACATGTTTTGTTAATCTGTGAAATAATACGAGTAGAAGGTTCAGCTCGTTTGTCAAAGCCTGTTCTTTTTAAGTGCCATATGATTTGCTCAGGACAAATGATGGTATAGATCAGCTTCAAAGCGAACTGTCCCGTCATGGTTACAGCCATGGCATACAGTTTCCACGTTGTGAGTAATTAGAGCTTATTGTTGTTGTAAGACTCTCTGAAGTTATTTTTGGGCTGCAGTTCAAATCATTACAGTCCACTGATTCCAGTGAGTCATTATAGAGGGTTACTTTTCCATTCACTATGCGCTCGAGTAACCCACTGAGCCCTGCTGCCCCGCAGAGTCGTACAGCAGTGTAAAGATTTTTTTCTGTGTTTAAAGTCCACTTACAGTGTCTTGTGGTTTTTTTGTACCAAGCAGTCATAATGAATTTTGACATGATCATTTTCCACCCTCTCTTTATCCCTTACAAAACAGCTAAACTGCTGTAGCTGAATGGGTGGGGCTAAACTGCTGTAGCTGAATGGTGGGGCTAAACTGCTGTAGCTGAATGGTGGAGCTAAACTGCTGTAGCTGAATGATGGGGCTAAACTGCTGTAGCTGAATGGTGGGGCTAAACTGCTGTAGCTGAATGGTGGGGCTAAATGATATAGTTTGAAACTTAGTTCCCACAGTATATCAAAACCATGTGACCATTGAACAGTCTCCAAAAACATACGTCTGAAAAACAGAAGCGCTGTAACGTCTGGGTCTGAATCTCGTCTCTAAACTGTGTTTCTGTGTTTTTCCACAGGATTGAATGAACTTGTGCAGAGCTGATGGAGCTGTGATCACATCGCCCAGTTCATGTCCTTCTAACCAGGGAACAGGTAGAGAACCGTACCTGACTGTTTTAAGTTTAGAGGCTCAGCCAATGACATGCATTATAACAAAATGTTGATGTGATTTTTTTTTTTTGCTTATGCATTGTGTGCTATAACGTCCTCTATAATGTTCATATGATCCACACAGTCACTCTGACAGACTGTAATACACTACAGGAAGCGTAGGGGGTGATACGGCTTCTACTGTTTCATTTAAAAAGCTCTATAATGTTCATTTGATCCACACAGTCGCTCTGACAGACTGTAATACACTACAGGAAGCGTAGGGGGCGATATGGCTTCTACTGTTTCATTTAAAAAGCTCTATAATGTTCATTTGATCCACACAGTCGCTCTGACAGACTGTAATACACTACAGGAAGCGTAGGGGGCGATATGGCTTCTACTGTTTCATTTAAAAAGCTCTATAATGTTCATATGATCCACACAGTCACTCTGACAGACTGTAATACACTACAGGAAGCGTAGGGGGCGATATGGCTTCTACTGTTTCATTTAAAAAGCTCTATAATGTTCATATGATCCACACAGTCGCTCTGACAGACTGTAATACACTACAGGAAGCGTAGGGGGCGATATGGCCTCTACTGTTTCATTTAAAAAGCTCTATAATGTTCATATGGTCCACACAGTCGCTCTGACAGACTGTAATACACTACAGGAAGCGTAGGGGGCGACATGGCCTCTACTGTTTCATTTAAAAAGCTCTATAATGTTCATATGATCCACACAGTCACTCTGACAGACTGTAATACACTACAGGAAGGGTAGGAGGCGATATGGCTTCTACTGTTTCATTTAAAAAGCTCTATAATGTTCATATGATCCACACAGTCACTCTGACAGACTGTCATACACTACAGGAAGCGTAGGGGGCGATATGGCTTCTACTGTTTAATTTAAAAAGCTCTATAATGTTCATATGATCCACACAGTCACTCTGACAGACTGTAATACACTACAGGAAGTGTAGGGGGCGATATGGCTTCTACTGTTTCATTTAAAAAGCTCTATAATGTTCATATGGTCCACACAGTCGCTCTGACAGACTGTAATACACTACAGGAAGCGTAGGGGGCGACATGGCCTCTACTGTTTCATTTAAAAAGCTCTATAATGTTCATATGATCCACACAGTCACTCTGACAGACTGTAATACACTACAGGAAGGGTAGGAGGCGATATGGCTTCTACTGTTTCATTTAAAAAGCTCTATAATGTTCATATGATCCACACAGTCACTCTGACAGACTGTCATACACTACAGGAAGCGTAGGGGGCGATATGGCTTCTACTGTTTAATTTAAAAAGCTCTATAATGTTCATATGATCCACACAGTCACTCTGACAGACTGTAATACACTACAGGAAGTGTAGGGGGCGATATGGCTTCTACTGTTTCATTTTAAAAGCTCTATAATGTTCATATGATCCACACAGTCACTCTGACAGACTGTAATACACTACAGGAAGTGTAGGGGGCGATATGGCTTCTACTGTTTCATTTAAAAAGCTCTATAATGTTCATATGATCCACACAGTCACTCTGACAGACTGTAATACACTACAGGAAGTGTAGGGGGTGATATGGCTTTGGTTTCCTAAAGAACCAAGTTTGAAAAAGAGATTTGTTAGTATAAGGAACCACTCAAAAGACTATATCTGTAAGATTCTATCCTGCTATAGAACATGGTGAAGTAGCATTCAGATAGAATTCACTCTGAACTTAGTGAAGGAGTGTCTCTGAGGATGTGAGTGAATTACCTACTATTGTTATCACATCTTCATCAGTATTGTGTTGATTTTGAGATCATTTGAGTCTGAAACGTCAAGCCAGACCTTCTTTTAGAGTCCGTCCATGTTACGTTAGTTTATAAAACTGTGGTGTAAAAAGCTCCTGACTCGATGTTTCTTACTAATGTTTGCTGTCCGGTGTCGACCATAGGAGGATGGGTTCCCCTTCTGAGTCTTGGTTCCTCTCAAGGTTTCTTCCTCTTTTAGGGAGTTTTTCCTTGCCACCGTCGCCGCTGGCTTGCTCATGGGGGCTCGGACCCGGATTTTCTTTCTTCTTTTCTCTTCTCTCTGTAATACTGATTGTTCTGTAAAGCAGCTTTGTGACAACACCTGTTGTAAAAAGCGCTATATAAATAAATTTTGCTTGCTTGCTTGCTTGCTTACTCTGAAGTGATTATTTCAGGCTTTACAGAGCGACTCATAGCAGCACCATATCTTAGTGGGCTTTTGTTCTCCTTGCTCAGTAGTGACATTTCTTAGAGTTAATGTAACATTGAAAGGTTACAGTAGCAACAACAACACTTGCAATGGAATTTTTTTCTTGAAGCTGCACTGTGTAAGATTTGGGGATTTGGAGACCTCTCTGGTGGAAATGTGTAACTGCACAGAATGTGTAGAATTATCTACTGTTGTTGTCATATCTTGTCATATCAGTATGCTTTTAATTTTGAGATCATTTGAGGCTGAAACGTTGAGTCGGACCTTCTTTTCGAGCCTGTGTGACATTAGTCATACGACGTAAAGTCGTACGATGTGGTGTGAAAAACTCTTGGCGCTGACTTTTAAATGATGATTTCAGGCTTTACAGGCGACTCACAGCAGAACACACTCACCATAATTTAGCCTGTTTCTATTCTCCGAACTCAGTAACGCCACTGCAGCTGTAGTCACTATTTAGTTTGTAGCGTTGAGGTACTTTCCAGTTCTACTCGCTTAGTGTAAATGAGCGAGTCAATTACTTTTATGGTCTTCAGGATGGAAACTGTTATCAGAATTCACTAATGAATTTGCTGTGGGCGCATGAGATGTGCGCTCTCCCCTTAATGACATTAATCATGTAACTATGTAATTAACTTGACTTTTTATTTTTGATTGCATGGACAGTTCCAGCAGATTTTTTTGCGATAGGAATAAATAGCTTGAGTTACATGGCCAAAAGTTTGTGTACCCCACTTATGTCACCATAAAACAGTAGAATAGCAGCACCCTAGCAACCACCCGGAAAAGGTGCTCTGCATCGTCTTCAGAAAATGAACTGTAACAGTGGAATCACAGTAAAACCAGAGCAAAACCTCCAGAGCTGTGAGTGATGACAGTTCCAGCTCTAGACTGTTCACCCATGTTCCTGGTTTAAAGCAGGTCAGGGTTTATTTTCCTGCTAATCACAGTTGTCGTCATTATTTACAGTCTGTGCCATTGAAGTGCTACGTAAGAGATTCCTGTTCCTCTCATGAGCTGTGAACGAGCGAGTCCCTACAGAGCTGTCCTGCACACCTGCACACGCCTCTTCCAGACTTGTAGATGTTTTTTCCTATTTCCTTTGCTTTATTTCCAGCTGAATGGAGTCTGCTGTTGGGGGGGGGGGGGGGGTTGATGGGGTGGGGTAGGGTTTAAATATTCCTGAACGCTGAAGAACAGCAGTGAAGACAAAACAGACTCCACATGCTGATCTCAACTGTGCTCGTCATTACCCTGTAACTCCAAGACGCCTCGTTTTTTTTAATGAATAATTGTATCTGAGCAAGATCAGTAATTCCTGTTGAAAGTGAGCTACACATAAAAACAGACTTTATCCCAGTGCTTTTCACCCCTCACCCCTAACACTCAGCCCTACCCCTCCGTTTTGCGTGTCTAGGGTCGGGTGTCCTTACTGTTGTTGAGATAGAGGGGTGGGGCGAAGTGTTTGGACTACATGACCCTTCAAAGGGAGGTTTTCCAGAGACTCCAAACAGAGAGATGTGAGGAAAAAAGGAAAAACTGACAAGATGGAGCACAAGAGACCAAAGAAAGCCCCAAATGTGAGAATGTTCTCTGTTAAAAAACTACAATAACCATCATATTATCTCAGTTTAATGTGGTTTCAGTGTATTATGGTCCTTCATAACAAGCATTAAAAATCTCTAGTAGTGCTGACGTCTTCAGTAGCTAAAATTCCCGTTCCACCTTAAATGGAGCAGCAGACATGGCTCGTCAGACGTTAGAACTGCTGGACTATTTAAGGTGGAGCGAGAAAATGATCTGACTTCAGCTTCATATCACTGAAGAATTAGGGGTCGTGATAATAAATAACTGCCCCCCTCTTTGAAGGCGTATGATCCCTAAATGTACCTAAAGCCCAGCAGTGAGGAGCTGAACTTTCCCCTCCTCTGCTGTCACTGCAGACGGGCAGGGTCGCCTACAGAGCAGCGCTAGTAGCTGTTAATGAAGTGATGCTCTTTTTATTTGAGGGTCTCATTTCAGAGGGAAGATCCCAACCACTGCCCTGTAACTCAGTAACAAGGGGCAAAGAGACCCTCGAAACGAGGGGTAGGGGTAAAAAGAATACATGGACCTGGACCTTTGTGTCGAGCTCCTACCGCTTGTTCAGTGGAAAGCAGAGTGAGTGTAAACCACTTCCGCCACATGCGGGGAGTGTTAGGTTAGTGTTATTTTAACTGAGGGGGCAGTTAAAATATTGCAAATGAATTCTGCAAGTCATAAAAATATTCAAATAAAAATGAATGACACAAAAAGATACTTGTACTTTAGTTTGATGTCTTTTATTTACACCCAGTTCAGAGAAGACTTTGATGAACCTGCGAGTAAAAAGTTTCAGAAATGACCTGTAGTGAATGTATGTGGAAGATGATGGTTTACTTTGGGGGTCTTGGCTGTATCAGTGTGTTAGACTAACCCCCCTGTGTGGAGGCTGTGCTGTAGCCTGTCCAGCTCACACTGTGAGCTGTTTATCTGCTTCTAAGCGCTGCTACATTACACTCACCAAGAGGATAGTACAATAACATAGGAGTGGGTTCTGTACAGATCACTGACCACAAACACAGATGGAGGAAAAGTTACTTTGTGGTTTGTGGTGAATCTGGAGAAACATTCATAGATGAGGTTGCTATGGGAACGTTCAGCTGGAAACTGTTTATCTGCGTTAAAAATGTTTTTACCCCTTAATTTGTGTGCTTACCTCTAAATATATTTAATTATGGAAAAAAAACTGCAAAAAAGTCTAGTCTAGTCAATGAATATAACTTCTTTCTCATTTTGAGATGGTTCTGCACTTATTATAAGATTATTCACCTTATTTCTAGACATTATCACTAGTTTTCAGTAATTTTGTTACGTAAACTGATCTTATTACACAGTAAAATATGTTTACTGGTTTCAAGCTCATTTCTTACAACAAGCAAAGTATCTGCCAGTATAGTGAGACACTTTTACTTAGTAAAATTATTTAAAACAAGTACAAATTGTCTAGAAATAAGGTAAATAATCTTAAATTAAGCTTATCCCAATCTCAACAGCGGAGATAGTAGATTTACTGACTATATTTGAGATAATTTTGCTTGACAAGACACCACTTTTTGCAGTGAATGTGGCCCAATGTTTGTGCACCTCACTACAGTACAAGTAGAAAAGTCACACCCTAGCAACCACCTGGGAGTTGCTTAAGCTGCGCAATCGCTCTGCATGTGGTTTTGTATTTGATTATGTCATTATTTATGTAATTACAGTAAACTGAACCAGCCGAATCAGCATGCTGTGGTTGTGTAAGTCAGTGCTGTCAGACTGGAGAGAGGTGCGGTGGAGTCACTCGCGCTATAGTGGAGTAAAGCTCCAGCGAGTCCCCCCCAGACTCTCCACGCATTTTTCCGGAGTGAGGTAGAGCCGAGTGTTTCTCCGGCCACTCCCTTCAACTGCAGATTCCTTAAAGAAGGAAAAAAACACAGGCAGGTCTGAAACATAATCCACACTTATTCACTCACATTCACTCTGACACAAAGCAGACTCCACACACAGTTTACAGACGCAATAAAGGAGCCACATCCCACAGTTCACCTCTGTTTTATTACTGAGCTCCACTTATAGCATTCTTTTATTTTTACATACCCAGAGCAGTCGTAATTCATTTCTACATTCATCATCATTTTCCAGTCTCACTTTATCCCTTACAATTCAACAGGCTGTTTCTATTGTTGTGCCTTTGAGACTGAAATACACTATACTGCCAAAAGTATTCAGCCACCCATTCAAATCATTGAATTCAAGTGTTCCAGTCACTTCCATGGCGACAGGTGTATAAAGCCAAGCCCCTAGGCCTGCAGACTGCTTCTACAGACATTAGTGAAAGAATGGGTCGCTCTTAGGAGCTCAGTGAATTCCAGCGTGGTACCGTGATCAGATGCCACCTGTGGAAGTCCAGTCGTGAAATTTCCTCACTACTAAATACTCCACAGTCAACTGTCAGTGGGATTATAACAAAGTGGAAGTGATTGGGAACAACGTCAACTCGGCTATGAAGTGGTCGGCCACGTAAAATGACAGTAAAATGAAAATGTCAGCGGATGCTGAGGGGCATAGTGCGCAGGGGTCACCGACTTTCTGCAGAGTCAATCACTACAGGCCTCCAAACTTCATGTGGCCTTCAGATCAGCTCAGGAACAGCGTAGAGAGCTTCATGGAATGGGTTTCCATGGCTGAGCAGCTGCATCCAAGCCTTACATCACCAAACGCAATGCAAAGGTGGAATGCAGTGGTGTAAAGCGCCGCCACTGGACTCTAGAGCAGTGGAGACGTGTTCTCTGGAGTGACCAATCACGCTTCTCCATCTGGAAAGCCGATGGACGAGTCTTGGTATGGCGGTTGCCAGGAGAACGGTCCTTATCTGACTGCATTGTGCCGAGTGTAAAGTTTGGTGGAGGGGGAATTGAACCTTGTGGAAAGCCTTCCCAGAAGAGTTCAAGCTGTTATAGCTGCAAAGGGTGGGCCGACATCATATTAAATCCTATGGATTAAGAATGGGTCATCACTCAATTTCACATGTGTGTAAAGCCAGATGACTGAATACTTTTGACAATATAGTGTATGTTAATAAGCTCAGCTCTGATTGGCCACTTTCATTCATAAACCAGTCCGTAACTTCTTTTATGTTCAGCCTTAATAGAGAAGGCTAAACTGCTGTAGCTGAATGGGTGGGGCTAAACTGCTGTAGGCTGAATGGTGGAGCTAAACTGTTATAGCTGAATGGGTGGAGCTAAACGGCTGTAGCTGAATGGTGGAGCTAAAATGCTGTAGCTGATTGGGTGGAGCTAAACTGCTGTAGCTGAATGGGTGGAGCTAAACTGCTGTAGCTGAATGGTGGAGCTAAACTGCTGTAGCTGATTGGGTGGAGCTAAACTGCTGTAGCTGAATGGTGGAGCTAAACTGCTGTAGCTGAATGCTGGAGCTAAACTGCTGTAGCTGATTGGGTGGAGGTAAACTGCTGTAGCTGAATGGGTGGGGCTAAACTGCTGTAGCTGAATGGGTGGGGCTAAACTGCTGTAGGCTGAATGGTGGAGCTAAAATGCTGTAGCTGATTGGGTGGAGCTAAACTGCTGTAGCTGAATGGGTGGAGCTAAACTGCTGTAGCTGAATGGGTGGAGCTAAACTGCTGTAGCTGAATGGTGGAGCTAAACTGCTGTAGCTGAATGGGTGGAGCTAAACTGCTGTAGCTGAATGGTGGAGCTAAACTGCTGTAGCTGAATGGGTGGAGCTAAACTGCTTTAGCTGAATGGTGGAGCTAAACTGCTGTAGCTGATTGGGTGGAGCTAAACTGCTGTAGCTGAATGGGTGGAGCTAAACTGCTTTAGCTGAATGCTGGAGCTAAATTGCTGTAGCTGATTGGGTGGGGCTAAGCTTCTGTAGCTGATTGTGTGGAGGTAAACTGCTGAAGCTGAATAGGTGGAGCTAAACTGCTGTAGGTGATTGGGTGGAGGTAAACTGCTATAGCTGAATGGTGGAGCTAAACTGCTGTAGGTGATTGGGTGGAGCTAAACTGCTGTAGCTGAATGGGTGGAGCTAAACTGCTGTAGGTGATTGGGTGGAGCTAAACTGCTGTAGCTGAATGCTGGAGCTAAACTGCTGTAGGTGATTGGGTGGAGCTAAACTGCTGTAGCTGAATGCTGGAGCTAAACTGCTGTAGCTGAATGGGTGTTTTTAATGCAGTTACATGAAGAATTTTGTTAATATTTAATTTCTTTTCTGCGTTTACAGCCTCGAGTCCCATTTCTGACTGGTTCTGTTTGTTTGGATAACGAAAATGACCCAAACTGTAAAAATGTCTGTTTTTCTTTTTTGCAATTTAGACTGAAAACACAGCAATACCTTTACATCAGATTCAGCCATAGTAAAATACACTGATGTGTTGTGGACCGAATGTTTACGACCTGCACTTTCCACACGATTTCTCCGCTTCTCTCGGTGAAGTATGAGTCAGAGGTAATTCACTTTATTGTTGGTGGTGATAATTGTGACTTTTTATGCTCTAATGTCTAATTGCGTTTTGAAAGAGGAGTTTTGGGGTGGTTAATAGCTCCGCGGTGTCTGTGTGGAGCAGCTGAGCTGTATAATTCAAATGGAAATGTGAGTGGTGCTAAATTACAGCGTCTTTAGCGCTGTTTCCTGCTGTTTTTCCTGAGTCAGCCCCTTTCACCTTCAGCTCAGGACATTATGCGGTCTCTCTGTGTGCATTTCCTCAGAAAATGATTCCTCCATATGTGCTCTGCTCTCACTTCTACAGCCCTGATCCCAGCAAGCGCTCACAACCACCTCACAGTCTCAGAAATAAGACTTTTCTTATAGTGACTTGCACTTTATTAAGGTTCAGTTGGTCAAAAAGCAGCTCTGTCATGATGCTTGGCCTATATTTATCTTCAGCGCTCACACAGCAAGGTATCTTTCTTGCCTTTTTGCATTGAAAAATAGCAAAAATCTAAGCAGTTAATGCATATAAGATATTGACATCTTGCAAGGGAAATTCCGCCAGCTTTTAACATTTCATAGTTAATGTCCATTCATAGTGGACGGCTACATGCAGGGTGTTGTGAGGCAGAATATCCCATTCATGGCTCTTAACCAGAGCGATGTACAAACGTGCTTTGTTGTCCACCCAGTGAATGTACCCTCACTAGTTCAAATAGGTCCAAACTATACTCTTAAAAAGATGGAAAGAAAATAAAGAATCATTTGCATGGTTAAATTGTTGATTGCGTGGTGAAAGGGATCTTCAGATTGACGAGAAATGTGCATGAATGTACTATAGATGGTTCTATCCAGAACCCTTTTCAAATGTATCTACAGTACATTGTCCATCATGATGCAGCCCAACCATTTAATCATGCAAAGGGTCCTTTGAGTCTTCATGGTTCTATAAAGAACCATTCCCTTTACTAAAGAACTTTTGGAGAACCGTCTCTTTCAGGTGTGTACCCTTCATCTCAAACACTGCCAGAAAACAAAAGCCAGAAGTGACACCCAGAAAGA
The DNA here is from genome assembly GCF_015220715.1 of Pygocentrus nattereri. NCBI lineage: Eukaryota > Metazoa > Chordata > Actinopteri > Characiformes > Serrasalmidae > Pygocentrus > Pygocentrus nattereri. The sequence continues at coordinate 11,835,302 of NC_051227.1, forward strand.
AAGATACAGAGTTTAACACTGTATAAGTGGAATATAATACATTTCAGTGGGCACTTAGACTAATTCTCGCTTAAGTGCTTCACAAAGACGATGGTCTTCAATTAGTGTTTGAAGAGGCTGCTGTTCGGACAGACAGTGGAAGATGGTTCCACCCCCTGGACTCCTGGACAGAGAGGAGTCCTGATACTCGTCCGTCCTGAAGGATGGCAGGTTGAGCCGGGCTGTACTTGAAGCTTGAAGGCCTTCAGGTGCAGATAGGGAGTCCCCTTAGAAAACGTATTATTCCAGATTTTCCACTATTTTCCACCATCAACATTCCATATAAACCCAGAAGACTCGTGTAGGTTCTCTGGTGGTTCTGGATGGTTCCCATCACCACCACTGTAAAGACGTCTGAACCATTTCACGCCAAACCGCTCTGAACCGCTCTGATTACACCTCACACACTGGATTATGGGGGAATTTTGGAAAATCGTTGGTTATTTGTATTAACAACGTATTGAACTGCTATCATATGCTGAGAAAAGGAATTAATGTGGTTAACTCATTAGCTTTGCATGTCTTGCACAAGTCTCAGTAATCAAAACATCCATAATAACAAGTGACGTTCTGGAATTGCCGTAATTAGCAGACCGTGTTTACTCAGTCAAGACTGTAAAGATTGTGTGCGTTTCAATGACTGTGTTTGATCATCTGACCCCTTTTTGCAATGCTATTAATCATTGTTGACAACCTCGACAAACTCTGGTTCATCTTTTGCTTTGATTTCTGTCTTGATGAGCTTAATTACAGTCCTAATGAAGAGCATTGTGTTTATAGAGCAGTTCAGCACTATAGTTAAATGTCCAAACAGTAAATGCTGCTGTAATGACAGACTTGGTGGCTATTCCCAGTTTTCAGAAAAGTCTAGACGTCAGTCTGACAGTGTTACGACCCAACACAGCCTCCAGCAGTGCTGCTTAAAGCGATACTTCAGAAAATTAATCCAATTTCACCAGTTCTCCACCTTTACTCCAAATATAGTTGATCAGCTGAGACACGTTTGGTGTCTGAAGTTTGCTTCTTTAGTTTTAGTGCTGGCTAATGGAGCTACAAAGCTAGTACCCCACCAATTAGCATGGTGCTAACTGCATGTACAGATCATCACATGTATAATCACTACTAGACTCTGGATTTAGGCCGGCATGGTTAGCATGGAGCTCATTGGTGGGGTATAAGTTTCCCTTAGTTCACACACCAGTCATGTCTTGGTTGATCGACTGCATTTGGGTTAACGGGACCCTGCTACAGTACTGGGCAGTTGACCACAAGCCTTGCTTGTTGTTCTGATCTGAGAGTGGCCCTGTGGTGTCCAGCTCTGACTGCATGGAGGAAGAAAGACTCATGCCCCAGGGGATTGTGGGAAAAATGCACTGTACTATTTCTGACATGAGTTTGTCATATTTAATGGCTTTATGTAACTACCGCACATGCAATTATCACCGTTCTGTGTCTGAGGAAATGCAGCGTGACGCATGTCCAGGTGCTGTCAGTCTGTGTCCCAGCATTTGGACATGATTCGCTGCTGTTAGCCTCGGCACTCCTGTCACTGCACTGTTCACTGCTGAGGCACATCAACTCAAAGCAGACGTTGTAGGTCCGTACTGCATCACAGGCTTGTTACAGCAATCAGTCTGAGTTTCGAGCTACACTGGCGCAAAACTAAAACTAAGTACCAAATATGTTTTTGCTAAAACAACATTATGGGTACAGGAGAAAACTGTGGAGATCGGATTATTGAAAAACTGTTGCTTTAAGGGGCTAATAGTGCTAAAAGTCTACAGTCAGAATTTTGTGGGCTACAGTTGGTTCAGACAGAATTTGGGCACTACAGTTGGTTCAGACAGAATTTGGGCACTACAGTTGGTTCAGACAGAATTTTGTTGGGCTACTGTCGGTCCAGACAGGGTTTTGTGGGCTACAGTCGGTTCTGACAGAGTTTTGTGGGCTACAGTCGAGTTCAGACCGAATTTTGTGGGACTACAGTCGGATCATACAGAATTTTGTGGGCTACAGTCGGTTCAGACCGAATTTTGTGGGCTACAGTCGGATCATACAGAATTTTGTGGGGCTACAGTCGGATCAGACAGAATTTTGTGGGGCTACAGTCGGTTCAGACAGAATTTTGTGGGCTACAGTCGGTTCAGACAGAGTTTTGTGGGCTACAGTCGGTTCAGACAGAGTTTTGTGGGGCTACAGTCAGATCAGACAGAATTTTGTGGGGCTACAGTCGGTTCAGACAGAATTTTGTGGGCTACAGTCGGTTCAGACAGAGTTTTGTGGGGCTACAGTCGGTTCAGACAGAATTTTGTGGGGCTACAGTCGGTTCACACAGAATTTTTCTCGTTGTTGATCAAGTTTAATAAAACTTGAACTAAACTCTGCCTGAATGTAAATCTGATGGCACTCCTGTGAATCCGCTGTTCTGTTCAGCTTTATTCCCCCCCCTTATTTATCCCATGTGGTTCAGCAGAGGTGTGTTTCAGGTGCATTTAATTAGTTAAGCTGTGCAGCTGTGCAGTGGAGCTGGAACTCACTAATGTGCAGCGCTCTTCTTTAATTAAGTTGACTTCTCTCACCCTTATTACGAGACCGCTGTAAAGCCCTCTCTGGCTCTACTCCCTCTGATGGTAAAGTTACTGTGCTGTATACAAACACGCTTGTAGACTGTAGCTCCAGCCCACGTCGCCAGCGTTTGCTCGTATCAGACATGGGTTGGCCGGTGAACAGAGAGCGTCAGGTTTCATAATAATGCACTGATATACAGCACCAGCTCAGCTTTCATAATAAAACTTAGTGATACCCAACACCAGCTGCTCTGCAGTGCAGTGCCCTTTACAGGAGCCTCACTGCATCTGCTGCTCGTTAGCCCGCTAATTAAAGACATCCATACCCTAATCTCCAGAAATGCTAATGTGGCTAACGGAGTATGGAGACAGCACCTTATTTCAGTTTCAGTTGCCTAACTTTTCTCCACTATTGTTCTTATTGGCAGTGTTGTGCTCCATCTAACCCAACCCCAACCACAGCCTCAGCAACCAGAAGATGAACTCTTTCAAATAAAAGCTCCGTTGTAGGAGTGAAAAAAAGCCTCCCCACCAAAATCCCTCCACGATGGCAAAATGCTCATGTTTCATCCTGCTGGGAGGATTTGATCACCACAAAGAGATGAGCTGTGAAGCTAAACTCTGTGTTTTAGGCCACTGCGCAGTTTTCCTTTAGCTAGAAACTCTACACTTTGCTGTAAAACTAAATGCTTTACAGGCTGGTACGTACGGTTTTAGTGAGTTCTAGCTCAGTCTTTTACTGAGCAGGTGTCGGCAGGTGGCTTCATACCCTGTTTTATATCTCTGTCACTGAAGGGTGCGCTGGTCAGTAATGAACCCAGCCACCAGCTGCTTGTTCAGCTAAATCCCAGGCCAGTATATACATCTGAACCTTAATGTAAATCAGGTGGGCTCTGCTGACCTGGCCCTGAGAAACGAGTCACATAAATAAGCTCATATCAGTCTAGATTTACGCAGCCCAGGAGGACTCGATTGATCTGAAACTGCTGCTTTGACTCTACAGCTGAGATATTTACAAAGGCAGAGTCATAAATTTAGATACATATTCAGAGACACTTCTCCTGAATGTCTTTATTCATATTCATTCATTTGGTTTTTGTTTTTCTGTAGCACTTGACAATAAGAATGTCATCATTAATAGTTTATGAACAGCTTACGGAACTAATTAATGAGCAGTTATGACACCTACACTGTTAAAGTTTAAATGCCAAAATCTGCCTAAATCTAAAGCTCAGATTTTGCTGGTTACTGATCTTAGTTCGTTTTCTCTATAAATCAGCGTAGTCACATATTCATAATCATCACATATAACAGCTCACTGCTGCCATTTTTACAAATGTGTTATAAGTGCTTATTAAATTACTGCTTATTAATTGTTTTAAGGCATGTATGACCATATTAATAATTGTTAATAAACTGATTTTAAACGATAATAAGGGTAGTCTAGTTAATAGTAGTTAATAGTGGATCACTTTTCCTTTTAACTGTAGATCACTTTTCTGGTTCATAGAACATTTCACCATTTCAAGTTTATTATAGATCATTTTTCTAATTAATACTGTATTACCTTTCTAGTTATACAGTATTAATTCACATGCCAGTAAGTGATCTACGTATTAAATCACACTTCTAGTTAATAATGCATTACTTAACTCTAGTTAATAGTAGATCACTTTTCTAGTTGTTAGCTCATTGTAGTGATTAGTTGACCACTTTACTGGTTAACAGTAGATCACTTTTCTAGTTGTTAGCTCATTGTAGTGATTAGTTGACCACTTTACTGGTTAACAGTAGATCACTTTTCTAGTTGTTAGCTCATTGTAGTGATTAGTTGACCACTTTACTGGTTAACAGTAGATCACTTTTCTAGCTAATATTAGATCACCTTTGTAGTCAAGAGTAGGTTTCCTTTTTAGGTATTAGATCACTTTCCTAGGTAATGGTAGATCACGTTTCTATGTATTAGATCACTTTGACAGGTTGTGGATCACCTTTCTATTTATTAGATTACTTTCCGTGTTAATAGAAGATCACTTTCATGGTTGATAGTAGATCACTTTTCTAGTTAATAATAGATCTTCTCTTTCAGAGATTTCTGCTTGTACAAATCTAAACAGGAGCTAAACAGTGCAGCAGTTTGATGCTGTCGTTACTTAGCAACAGTGTAGTAGCAGTAGCAGCAGTACAGACCCCCCGAACCCCCCCCTCCCACCCCCCGTAAGCGTCTTTTATTCCACCATCACCTTCTCCCTTTCCCATCAGCCCGGACCTGTCAATATTATTACATAATCACAGTTATTTGATTACATTTCACAGCCGTACATGTTCATTAATGATCAGAATGTGAATCGGGTGCTTTAATCATTTGGGTTGAGGAAACTACAAGTCAGTGAAAGAAAGCAGGACACGCGCTTATCGATACACATCAGGGGTCTTACAAAAGCAACAGTAGGTCTACATTCTGTGCCGTAGCACCTTTAGAGGAAAGTAATGCTTGTGTATTTGAGCTGATGCTGTGGTCAGTGTGGAGGCACTTCATTTCGACAGCGAGAAAGTGATATAAGCTGCGTCCACATTTCCAGGCTGAAGTGGCACAAATCAGATTTTGTGCCCTAATGTGACTCGGATCTGATGTTTTCAGACCTGAGCCGCTTTCACGTGGGGTCCTAGATCGGATACGTATCCGATTTGTGGCCATGTGACCGCAATGTGACCCTCAGATCAGAGTTCATGCGCTTTTTTACCACTGCGCATGACCATCATTCAGCGTTACCATGGCAACAGCAGCGAACAGACGTAACAGCCTGTAAACGGTGGAGAAGCAGCTCATCTCACCTTTTTCTCCTTCGTCTGGCTCTAATAATGAAGCTGAGAGCTGATCAGAGTTAATGATCTTCTCAGCGAAGCTCGTTCTGCTCGTTAGTTTGTGCTGATGATGCAGTGATTCAGTCACGTGACGTTACTGAGTAGGAGGAGCTCATGAGGGTCATTTCAGGCTGGTTCATCACATTGTTGAGAGATTTGAGTCACTGACGTAAACGAGTCTGAACCATCAAGTCAGAGAGGTCGGATTTGAGCTGCGAGGCTTGTGATGTGAACTAGGCTTATAAAGCCGCATACAGTTCTAATAGAATAGCTGCACACAACAGAAGACAAATTGTTAATCTCATTTATTTACATGGCAAGTAACCTCTTAAATCCCAGGCTTGCTACACACTGAGGCTTATTATTCACTAACTGCAGGGACTCCAGTGCAGACTGGCTGAGCTATTCTTAGGTTATAGTAGTGTATAATAAAACTTGGGGCCCTGGCCATTTAAAGGCCTGCTGATATGTTTATGCCCTCAGTTGTTGTGTATCTTCTCGATCTCTGAGAAAGAGCCTTTTTAAATTTTCCATTAGCTCTGATACCTTTTCTGCACGCTAGCGTGGCATCAGTCACGCCGTATCATCTCCTCCTCCACCGCTCTGAGCCTGAATCAGCGCCGTTAGCCGTAATTATGCCCCGGCTCAGAGTAATCCCTCCTGCACTCTTATCCCACCTCATTAAACGCTCTCGCGCTCCGCCGAAGCCTGAAGGCCCTTACAAGGCAGAGCGCTTTGCTGTAATACCTTCACATTTGGCCATTAACTTGGTGCCCCTTGTGCTTCAGGCATTAACTCTGACTTAGAACTGGGACGGAACCCAGCCGGGTCCTCAGAATAGCACGGCGTGAGACGGTGCGTCAGGCAGGAGCTCAGCCGAGCTGGAAGCCCTGAGCCGTCGAATCAGAGAGGGTCTGTTTTTGGGGTCTTAGTGGTGGGCTGACGACAGCGCTTGAGCGTCTCAGGACTTGATACCCTTCCAGGTTTTTCATTTCCACCGCGACTCCGCCGTCGCCTGTCTGGGTCGTGTGCTTCCAGCAGAGTTCCAGCCTCATACGTCACTTAGAAACACTAGCATGACTAATAAAGCTGGGAAAAGGAGAATCAGCCTGGGACCAGTTACAGGAATGCTCGCTGAACATGTTAGCGCATTAGCATTATTAGCCATGTCAGTCAGTCAGTCAGTATTTACGTACACTCTGACCGCACTGAGGGTCCAGACGGCACAGAACACAGACGGATTGAAAACTGCCGTAGTGTTCGTTTGTGCAGTGTTAAATTTGGCTGAAACAAATAAAACAAAACAAAACAAAACGCGCAGTTAAAAATATTAAGGAGTAAGTAAATAAAAAATAATGGATGGAACCAGCTGAATTAATAAGCAACCAAATGATGACATGACGTCAAATCTAAGAAACCAGTTATAATGAATAAATAGAGAAATAAAATCAAGTAAAACAAAAATTAACTGAGAGCTAAAATCACAATCAGCTGCATTTTCATTTAAATATAATGAGCTACTGTTACACGTCTGCACAAGAAAAATAGACAAAAGGTTTTCAGTGCAGATGATAGTAAAATCGCTCCTGTGCTGGTCAGGGACTCCAGTGATGTGACTGCCCTTTCACTCGGTCCCTCCGTCTGTTTGAGTCTGAGATGGTCCGTATTAGCCGCAGTGTGTGAGCCGCGCCCGCCGAGGCCGGAGTTTGTTGATGTGTGAACTCTGATGCTGATTTATGGCCGTGTGTAGACACCGCGTCTCTGCAGCCAGACGAGCCGGAGAAATCCTCGCACGCCCGGCCTGCCATGACTCTCTCACTACAACCCAACACTCTGAGGGGATTAGCAGCTAATAACACACACACCGCCCGGTGCTCATTACGCTGCTGAATCAGGGCTCACACTCGGGTCAGACCGCGCTGATTCTGCAGATAATAACCACAACAACAACCACGACTACCACAACAACAAACACAACTACCACAACAACAAACACAACCACCACAACAACAAACACAACAACAAACACAACCACCACAACAACAAACACAACAACAAACACAACTACCACAACAACAAACACAACTACCACAACAACTACCACAACAACAACCACAACAGACACAACAACCACAACAACTACAACAACAACCACAACAACAATCACAACAAAAACCACAACAACAACCACAACAACAAACACAACTACCACAACAACAAACACAACTACCACAACAACAAACACAACAACAACCACAACTACCACAACAACAACCACAACTACCACAACAACAACCACCACAACAAACACAGCAACAACCACAACTACCACAACAGCCACAACACCAACCACAACAGCACCAACCACAACAGCCACAACCACAACAACCACAACAACAACCACAACTACCACAGCAACCACAACAACAAACACAACAACCACCACAACAAACACAGCAACAACCACAACTACCACAACAACTACCACAACAACCACAACTACCACAAAAACAACCACCACAACAACCACAACAACAAACACAACTACCACAACAACAAACACAACAACAAACACAACTACCACCACAACAACCACCACAACAACCACCACAACAAACACAGCAACAACAACAACCACAACTACCACAACAACAACCACCACCACAACAAACACAGCAACAACCACAACTACCACAACAACCACAACAACAACAACAATTACCACAACACCAACCACAACAGCCACAACCACAACTACCACAACAACAAACACAACAACAACCACAACTACCACAGCAACCACAACAACTACCACACCAACAAACACAACAACAACCACAACTACCACAACAACAACCACCACAACAACCACAACACCAACCACCACAACAAACACAGCAACAAACACAACTACCACAAAAGCCACAACAACCACAGCAACAACAACAACCACAAAAACAACCACAACAACCACAACAACAATCACAACTACGACAGCCATAGCAACCAAAGCAACAACCACAACAACGACCACAATAACCATAACAACATCCACCACAACTACCACAACAACAACAACTACCACAGCAACAGTTGCAACAACAACCACAACTACCACAACAACTACCACAACATCAACCACAACTACCGCAACAATAACTACCACAACAACAACCACAACAACAACCACCACAACAAACACAGCAACAACCACAACTACCACAACAACCGCAACAACTACCACAACAAACACAACACCAACCACCACAACAAACACAGCAACAACCACAACTACCACAACAACCACAACACCAACCACCACAACAAACACAGCAACAACCACAACTACCACAACAACCACAACACCAACCACAACAGCACCAACCACAACAGCCACAACCACAACAACCACAACAACAACCACAACTACCACAGCAACCACAACAACAAACACAACAACAACCACAACAACAACCACCACAACAAACACAGCAACAACCACAACTACCACAACAACTACCACAACAACCACAACTACCACAAAAACAACCACCACAACAACCACAACAACAAACACAACTACCACAACAACAAACACAACAACAAACACAACTACCACAACAACAACCACCACAACAACCACCACAACAAACACAGCAACAACAACAACCACAACTACCACAACAACAACCACCACCACAACAAACACAGCAACTACCACAACAACCACCACAACAACAACAACAATTACCACAACACCAACCACAACAGCCACAACCACAACTACCACAACAACAAACACAACAACAACCACAACTACCACAGCAACCACAACAACTACCACACCAACAAACACAACAACAACCACAACTACCACAACAACAACCACCACAACAACCACAACACCAACCACCACAACAAACACAGCAACAAACACAACTACCACAAAAGCCACAACAACCACAGCAACAACAACAACCACAAAAACAACCACAACAACCACAACACCAATCACAACTACGACAGCCATAGCAACCAAAGCAACAACCACAACAATGACCACAATAACCATAACAACATCCACCACAACTACCACAACAACAACAACTACCACAGCAACAGTTGCAACAACAACCACAACTACCACAACAACTACCACAACATCAACCACAACTACCGCAACAATAACTACCACAACAACAACCACAACAACAACCACCACAACAAACACAGCAACAACCACAACAAACACAACACCAACCACCACAACAAACACAGCAACAAACACAACTACCACAAAAGCCACAACAACCACAGCAACAACAACAACCACAAACACAATCACAACAACCACAACAACAATCACAACTACGACAGCCATAGCAACCAAAGCAACAACCACAACAACAACCACAATAACCATAACAACATCCACCACAACAACCACAACTACCACAACAACAACAACTACCACAGCAACAGTTGCAACAACAACCACAACTACCACAACAACTACCACAACATCAACCACAACTACCGCAACAATAACTACCACAACAACAACCACAACTACCACAAAAGCCACAACAACCACAGCAACAACAACAACCACAACTACCACAACAACCACAGCTATGACAGCCATAGCAACCACAGCAAGAACCACAACAACAACCACATCACCAACCACAACAACCATAACAACATCCACCACAACAACCACAACAGCAACAACCACAGATACAGCAACAACCACAACTACAGCAACAACAACCACAACTACCACAACAACAACCACAACTACCACAGCAACCACAACAACAATAATAATGATTAAAATAACAATATTACTATGTAGAAACGTGCATTTCCTAAGGAGAATACAGTGATTGTACAGCTTGCAGCTGTTCAAGTATACAACTAACTGGAGTGAAACTCTTTCCTCCAACGCAGCCATTAATAGAACTAACTATAAATCTGTTAGATCTAAACTATTAGAGCATGTTTATATACTCCAATACTGATACAGCCTTCACTGTATTCATACACACCTCACACAGAGCCGATTCACAATGCATCATGTCAACGTTCCGTACACAACCATAATTCCAGGGCTTGGCTGTTGCCATGTGGTGACTTCAGTGTTTCAGATGAGTGCCGGTAACAGTCTTATCTCTCATGATGGTCAGGGGTTTTCTAGGTGGCTGCTCATAGTGTTCCAGGTAGCTGTTAGGGTATTGCTGTGATGTCCCAGCTGGTCACTCTGTGATGTGTCTATATACCTGTATCACAGTAACACTAGAAGGGTGTACAATCTTTTGCACGGCCACTTATTTGGAATTCTGCCATTCAATTGTAAGGGAAAAAATCCAACATTTGCATCCAATCAGAAAGCTGCATGCATACACCGCTCCCACTATAACTGTCACGCCAAACATTACAGAGCTGGTGCGGTGCTGAGTTTGCAGAAGAATCCAGCAGAGAAATAAAAAAAAGAAGGATAATATAAAGTGGGTAACGGGAGTTTAGCATCAGTACAGTACAGATAAACAGTAAAGATACATGGTTTACGCTGTAAACACTCCCACACTCCCATGACTGATCTGAACATGAAATAGACAGACAGACAGACAGACAGACACTCCCACACTCTAATGACCGATCTGCACATGACATAGACAGACAGACACTCCCACACTCAAATGACAGTAAAGATACATGGTTTACGCTGTAAACACTCCCACACTCAAATGACTGATCTGAACATGAAATAGACAGACAGACAGACAGACAGACAGACACTCCCACACTCAATTGATTGGTCTGCACATGAAATAGACAGACAGACAGACACTCCCACACTCAAATGACTGGTCTGCACATGAAATAGACAGATAGACAGACAGACAGACAGATAGATAGATAGATAGATAGATAGATAGATAGATAGATAGATAGATAGATAGATAGATAGATAGATAGATAGATAGACAGACACTCCCACACTTAAATGACTGGTCTACACACAAAATAGACAGACAGACAGATAGACAGACAGACAGATAGATAGACAGACAGACAGACAGACAGATAGACAGACACTCTCACACTTAAATGACTGGTCTACACACAAAATAGACAGACAGACAGATAGACAGACAGACAGATAGATAGACAGACAGACAGACAGACAGACAGATAGATAGATAGATAGATAGATAGATAGATAGATAGATAGATAGACAGACACTCCCACACTTAAATGACTGGTCTACACACAAAATAGACAGACAGACAGACAGACAGACAGACAGACAGATAGATAGATAGACAGACAGACAGACAGATAGACAGACACTCCCACACTTAAATGACTGGTCTACACACAAAATAGACAGACAGACAGACGGAAAGACAGACAGACAGACACTCCCACACTCAAATGACTGGTCTGCACATAAAAAAGACAGACAGACAGACAGACAGACAGACACTCCCACACTCAAATGACTGGTCTGCAGTTGAAATGCTGAAACTCAGAAATACATCTCAGCTGTTTTTTCTCCGAATCAAAGATTAGACAGAATTAGACTTTAATTAGAAACATAAGCCCACAAATACGCTTTAAATGAATCTGACACGTTGCTAAAGTGATTATCTTTCACTGAAGCCCGGTGGAGTGTGATATTTCAGTGGGACGATCAGGAGAGTGTGGAGATAATAAGAGGAACTGTAGGAGGAACGAAGCACGTTTCTGTCTTTTAGACTTTATTATGACATTTTTAGGGGTTTATGGGCTGTTTGTGGTGAGATGAGCGCATGAGTGAAACACACAGACATTAATTCTGTCCCCTCCGAGATTCCTAATATTTGGACATGTGGTTTAGCCTCTGTCCCGTCTCTTGGCCCTGAGCGGTGGTGGCTGAGGCAGGGCGGGCTGCTGTAGACGAGCGGAGGATGAACACATGGCCTCAGTGGGTTTAACTTACTGTCCACAGCAGCGTCCAGCGGCGGAGCAAGAGGAGATAAAGCAGACGACCTGGACACTTCTGTCTGAGTCATTAGGACAGCTGAACGCAGGTGTTTCCCCAACTCTGTTGCGCACTGGGGGGGCGGCCGATACACACCAGTGCTGTGACTGTGATGTGAGCTGGACAGACATGCTGGACTATGTGGGTCGACAGCTCATTTACATAAAGCAGTTCTCTGTAATATCAATTCTGCCCAGTAAGACAGACAGACAGATCAAAGGCTGGGCAAAGTGGCAGACAGACAGACAGCCAGACATGTAAATAGACTTCTACACCGACAGACAGATAGACAGACAGGCAGATAGATAGATAGATAGATAGATAGATAGATAGATAGATAGATAGATAGATAGATAGACATGTGCAGACAGTTCATAGGATAGCTAGACAGGCGAACAGACAGACAAAAAGACATTGATAGACTGACAGACAGACAAAAAAGCAGACAGATAGGCCAATAGACAGGCAGACAGACAAGAAGATTGATAGACTTGATTGATAGACAAACAGAAAGATCGACAGATTAAAGGATGGGCAGACATGCAGACAGATAGACAAAAAGACAGACAGACAGATTGATGAACAGACAGACAGACAGACAGACAGATAGAATGATAGATAGATAGATAGATAGATAGATAGATAGATAGATAGATAGACTGATTAATAGACAGACAGATACATAGATAGATAGACAGACAGACATAGACAGATTGAACAGACAGACTGATGAAAAGACAGACAGACAGAATGATGAACAGACAGACAGAAAGACGTGTGAACTGAGCTTGAAAGCTGAAAAGGAGCAGAATGAGGAAACTAAAATGTCTAATAAAATGAAATAAAGGAAATAAACCCGGCATTTCTTCAGAAGAGTGTTGTCGATATATAAATGTTTAAAATGATTGAAAATGTGAGCTGAACTTGACTGTCGAACCGTAAGAGGTTCATATTTATAAGCCTAAAGCAGAAGGAAGACTGTTTTGGAGAACCAGCAGATCTGAGGTCACATACCGGAGCATGAGTACTGACCGTGTCCACTGTGCGATCAGAATAGAGAAACACTGCCGTGTACCGCTCCTGCTGAGGTTACAGAAAGGGCTCCGGCTGTTTCTTGTATATACGCGGCAGGTAACGCTGTGATGACAGTGAGCAGCACTGGGCGCAGCTGGAAACGACAGAAGCGCATTTATCCTGAATCCGCGCCGAGGAAGCTGCTCAGCCTGTTGCGTTCTGGTGGATGAATTATTCAGGCTGCAGTGCTTGAGTGCTGTTTTTCCACCGGGCTCGGGCCACAGGGCTCCTGGACCGAAAGGAGTTAGCTCCCTAAACCAGGAGAGCACTGAGAGCGGTGGATCTGACAGATGTTTGCAGATGTGTCTCTTTATGCTGATACTGATCACTTGGTGATAAAACTCGTTGTAACGTTGCGCTGATGTTTGGTTTGCAGTGCGGTAACCATGGTAACAAGCATGTTTTTCAGTCCGTCAATGGTCATTAAGATGGGGTTCCGGCTCTGTGGAGAACTGTCAGGAGAACATGGTCAGAGTAAGCAATAATTGCAGGTCGGTGTGTTCTCAGGGTCCAGGAGGCAGAGCTAATTGACCTCTAATGGACCCTCCAGTCACATGCTGGTGTATCTGTAAATACAGGGCTCTGTTAGAGAGCCGTGCCATCACAGGCACCTCATGAAGCCAATCAGTGCCCATTGCTTCCTTACAGTGTCACATTTGTTTATACACAGGGTCAGTAAGTGTTGGCCAGGGTTCTGCATAATAAACCTAATGAGGCAAACAAAACAGAAAGAGCACTCAAACATCCAAGAGTTATTTGTTATATATCTGAGATTAGATAATACAATAATGTACTTGCATAAATAAGGTGTTTCCAAAACTGACTAATGCTCTAGAGAAAATTTGTCTCCTAACAACCACCTGGAAGAGCTGGTCGACCCCAAAACTGCCCCCATCAGATAAACAGCACTTAAAGCTTTGATCTATGAGAGAGAGGAGAAAATCAAGCTGCTTCAGATCTGAAAACATCCACAGGTGTTTCTGCCTGTCACGACTGGCTCCTCCCACTCCATGTGCTTTTTGTTTTGATCTTCCATGTGCGTTTGTTTTGATCCAGCCCCCTTGTTTAGTGACTCCACCCCTGATTGTCACCACTTGCTTTCGCCTGTCCCTCATTATCCCTGTGTTTTATAAGCCCCATGTTTGCCCTTTGTTTTTGTTGGTCTTTGTGTTGGATGTAATTGGTCTTTGTACTGTTCTGCTTGTTTGATTCTGGTTTGTTCATGTCTGTCCCCTGAACGATCCATGTTGGCTACATGAACCTGGACCTTTTAGACTATGACCCTGGATTTGCCTATAATAAATCTCAATGTCTCTGTATATGCATCCGCCTCCTCGATCCCCGTTACACTGTCCATCCTTCCACTGTGAGAAGACCACTCAGTGCTGTGGATCTGAAAGGATGTGTAGCTGATCAAGAAGAACCTCACTGAGAAAAGGAGACGGACCCATCAAACAAAGAAGCAGAACAATGGACTGACCACCCCAGAGTCCAGACCTCAGCACCACTGAATGGGTTTGATTACTTCAGAAAATCATCAACCAGCTTCTAAGACTGTGCTTTGGAGGCGTGTCTGCAGATTCTTTGAGGAGCTGAAAGTCAGTCTCCTGGGAAGAATGGAAGCAGGAATGAAGGGAAAGAGGGAATCGCTGACTGAACAGCCGAGAGGAGATTCAGCTGCTGAGGATTAAACGAGTGTTTACAGAAACTTTTACTTTCAACTGAAAAAATAAATGGTCTGTGAGCTTTGGCTAACAGACAGACAGACAAACAGACAGACAGACAGATAGACAGACAGACAGACAGACAGGTAGACAGATACATAGATTGATAGATACATAGACAGACTACACACAGTCAGACGTTCAGCATAACACATTATCTATTTTATTTTTCATTTTCAGCTACATGTTCTTTAAATACCTGATTAGGTAAACAAACTCTACTGAAGCCTTCCGGGACAGCAGACTGCAGCTGTGTGACAGCCCTGCCTATGATCTGCAGGCTGGGTCTGTGTGAGTGGTGCAGCACACAGCAGCAGGAGTGCGGTCACAGATTCTCTGATGGCTCTGAGATCGGTTTAAAGACCTGCTCTTAGAAGGACGAACTGGAACAGACGGCCTGCTCGGCGGTTCAGCTTCAGGATGGTTCTTAGATGGGCGAAGTGCACTTACGCCCGAGTTCAGAAATAAGGTACAACAGCAAGGCTTTAAAAATAGTGCTGAGTAATCAATACCGTTTCACAGAGGATGGAGGCAGTTACAGGAAAGGTCAGGACCGTTTACGGGCGCCTGCTGTGGTTTCTGTGATAGACTGTCTGTGTGGTCAAAGAGCTAAATCTGACCAGCACTCATCCGGATGCCCTTTTGACAACCCCAGTGAAAAGGTGATTGGCCTTGAAGCCAAAAATGTTCCCCTGCATTCTTGGTAGTTTAGCCATGTTTGCAGTAGCTAACAAATAATAAATAGTTAGTCAACTAACTAACTAACTAACTGCATTTTCACAACATCACATACTTGGCTCAAAACAGCATCGGGGTAGCTACTGAACAGCAATCCATTAAACATGACTAATTGCAGCAGGAGCACCGCTCCAGCCAGCAGTGTTTCAGGTTACATCAGGGGCAGAGTGTTGCTTTTGTCTCATATGATGCCCAACAGCCTGGCACGTCTAAGAAGAGCCCTGATGAACATGGCGAAAAAAAGCCCAGTGCTAACTGAAATTAATGCCCCAGCACCGTTGGTAGCACTTCATCACCCTTGGTAGCACCTCAACGCCATCGGGAGCATCTTAACACCATTGGGAGCACTTCAGCACCATTGGTAGCACCTAAACACCATCAGTAGCATCTTAACACCATTGGGAGCACTTCAGCACCATTGGTAGCATCGCAACACCATTGGTAGCAATTCAGCACCATCGGTAGCACCTCAACACCATCGGTAGCACCTCAGCACCATTGGTAGCACCTAAACACCATCGGTAGCATCGCAACACCATTGGGAGCACTTCAGCACCACTGGTAGCACCGCAACACCATTGGTAGCAATTCAGTACCATTGGTAGCACCTCAACACCATCGGTAGCACCTCAGCACCATTGGTAGCAACTCAACACCATCGGTAGCATCTTAACACCATTGGGAGCACCTAAACACCATTGGTAGCCCCTCAACAGCATTGGTAGCACCTCAACACCATCGGTAGCATCTTAACACCATTGAGAGCACTTAAGCACCATTGGTAGCCCCTCAACACCATTGGTAGCCCCTCAACACCATTGGTAGCACCTCAACGCCATCGGTAGCATCTTAACAATATTGGGAGCACTTCAGCACCATTGGTAGCACCGCAACACCATTTGGTAGCAATTCAGCACCATTGGTAGCACCTCAACACCATCGGTAGCACCTCAGCACCATTGGTAGCAACTCAACACCATTGGTAGCAACTCAACACCATCGGTAGCGCTTCATCACCATTGGTAGCACCTCAACGCCATCAGTAGCATCTTAACACCATTGGGAGCACTTCAGCACCATTGGTAGCACCTCAACACCGTTGGTAGCACCTCAACATCATTGGTAGCATCTCAACATGATTGGTAGAACTTCAGCACCATTGGTAGCACCTCAACACTGTTGGTAGCGCCTCAACACCATTGGTAGCACTTCTGTTCTAAAATCACAAGTTTTTAGAGGAGCATCTCCATCTCCTCTTCTGTGGTAATTTACGTCCTTTGGGTCCTGTTTGAATCTGAGCTCAGTGTGAATTAGGGACGGTCAGGAGAGGAGAAGAGGAGAATGGATCTAGTGGTATAAATCATGATAACAGAAGCTAAAGATGAATAAACATTGGAACCAGCAGCCGGTTAAACAGCTGTTAGCATTAGCTGCCTGTTCAGCACAGCTGTTTAAAGAAACGTCGGCTTTTGTGGCTCAGAAAACCGACAAAATGAAAAACTAGCAGGGTTGCTTCGGGTTTCCTTTTCGTCTGTCCAGTAAACCATCTTCTGTTAGATTTTCTTGTCCAGTGACCTGCTGAAATCTGAAGTTCTGAAATGTTCAGGCTCGCTAGACGAAAGTAAGATGGTTGCAACTGTTGTTACAGAGTTTCAAATACGTTGCTGTTGCTGAAATGCAGTTTCGTTTTATGTAGGTTTCAAGAAACTGAAGTTGCATGATATTTGACAGTCTGACACCACCCTTAGAGACATTTGAGCATCACAGTTAACAAGGTTCTTATTACATTAATAACTGGAATGTGATGATAAGAATTTAGATTGTGATGTTTTACAGTTACTGCGTTACTTTATCACATGACTCTCAGCGCAGTTGTGCTGTGACCTCTAATGGACCTGATGATGTGGTTTCTGACACTGTATGACACACTGTTATCTACAAACATGGAAAAAGCTAGACAGTCTGCAGGGGAGGATGAAAAGGAGCTGCTGAGCCGCCGTCTCTGAGAGCCTGCCCAAACTTCCAAGCGCTCATCAGTCTGTTTCTTGGGAGGGAAAAAGTGTGGGAGAGATGGCTGTGTTAGAGTCTGGGATTCCTTTGGGGTTTTTTCATATAAATATGCTGCAAGAAATGACTTCAGACAGAAGAATAGGTCTGCCTGGAGACGCTACAGTCAGCTCTGTCATTATTGGCACTGTTAGTGGGTAAAAATGGTCCTAAAAATGCCTTTGAGGATGATTAGCTCAATTTCACTGGAAAAATATGAGCTTTGATTGTTTTAATTGAGTAATCTTGAACAAAACCACATCACAATTGCTGCATTTAGTATGTAACAGAAATCTTTTTCTGTAATGCTCATTGAGAAAGACTACAGAGTGCGCGTTCTGAGATACTGAACCTCTGCAGGTCTTTCATAGTCTTAGATCCTTGTCTGTGGGGTTGAGATCAGATGGTCGAGAATGCCGTGTAAGAAGCTTGGTTCTCTGGCCACTGAAACCATCGGATGCATGTTTGGGATCATCATGCTGCTAGAAGATCCATCCATGGCCCAGGTTTAGGTTTTTGGCAGACGCAGCCAGGTGTCTTTTAAAATCTCAGAGTACTTCATGGAGTCCATGATGTCATGCAGACCAAGGTTCTTCAGCCCTTTGGAGCCCAAACGTCACAGATCCCCATACTAAACAGTGGGTCTGATGTTCAGAGATACTTTATTTTGAGTGTTTCCTGTTTAGATGAAACAAATATTCAACAGACTCTCAGTAACACGTCAAAAACATATTGAGGGTTAGGGCCAGGGTTAGGATTAGGTTCAGGGATGAGGTTAAGGTTAGGATTAGGATTAGAGCTAGGGTGAGGGTTAAGATTAGGTTTTGGGTTGAGGTTAAGGTCAAGGTTAAGATTGTGTCCAGGGTGAGGGTTAGGATTAAGGTTGATGTTAAAGTCAAGGTTAGGATTAGGGCCAGGGTGAGGGTTAGGATTAGGTTTTGGGTTGAGGTTAAGGTCAGGTTTAGGATTAGGGCCAGGGTGAGGGTTAGGTTAAGGTTTTGGGTAGAGGTTAAGGTCAGGGCTAGGATTAAGTCCAGGGTGAGGGTTAGGATTAGGATTGAGGTTAAGGTCAGGGCTAGGATTATGTCCAGGGTGAGGGTTAGGATTAGGACTGAGGTTAAGGTAAGGGTTAGGGTTTGGTCCAGAGTTAGGGTTAGATGTTGGCTAAGGTTGATAAGGTTTTGTGTAATGGAAATAACATATTAGTAACACATCTACTTAATGTAATTAATGGATCAGCAGTACATCTACAAGATATTTACTTACTGTATTCAGGTGCTTCACAATTGATACTTCACTGATATGCTGTTGGTGTTTTACTGATAATCTTCTTAGAGTTTATTAGTCATCTACAAAGGAAATTAAGCAAAATTCTGTGTCTTTAACCGTCCTCCTCATTGTGCATGAGGGTGAAGTAAATGTGTCCTCTTCTAGACAGGTTCACAGCAACTCTGATTGTTCTCAACTTCTTGTTACTTGTCCTATCAGCAGAAACAGGCATTTTCAAGCATGCAGGTTGGCACACTTTTGTCTCATTTCTTTCTTTAATCTTCCCCATGTCGATGTATGAAGGGAATGAAAAGAAAGCTTCTGTGCCACCTCATATTTATACCCTGGTTAAACAAGAAGCCATGACCACAAAAAAGTTCCTGAGTACTAAGGTGGTCACAAAATTCCTCAGATACACCCAATGCCTTCACACCAGGCTTGATTTGACTCACAGTGAACGCAAGTGAGATCTTCTTTGAGTTCTTCCATACTGAAGTAAACTCTTTTTCCACAAAGAGAGCACTTTTACTGACAATGCAAATATCGTTAGATTAATGTAATCTGAGGTTATTTCTGCAGGTTGTTCTGTAGAGGGATGAAGATGGTACAGTGTTTACTGAGATGGCATGTTTAGACACCCTGTAAAACGAGTCTCCTGTTTGGATAGGTTTTAAATTGAATTCATTTAAAGCTCTGATTTCTTATATTTTCAGCGTCAGATTGAGCTAATTAACCTTAAAGACCCTCTTTCATCACAATTTTTAACCTTCTTCACCGAGTAATTGTGCCAGTAATTGTTAAGCAGTGCTTTAATGGAGATGTTATGTCTGTGAGGTGCTGGGAGGTTTTGGGAGGCTGGTTAAGTCTGGGTTAAATGTGTTATTGCAGCCATGAAGTGATCCAGACAAATCCAGGTCAGCTGTCAGACAGGATTACTGCTGAGAAAGAGCTCCTGGATGAGAAAAATTTAGGAATTTCTCCACTCAATGTCCCAAATTATCGGGTCTGTTATAAAGACTTCTAATGAGTGAATGCAGCTACTCTAAGGTCACCCATTGCTGACACAGCTGTATCTCCTTAGAAAAGCACTGACCAATAGAATGGGACACACATCATTCTAAGGTCTCTATACCCAATGCCAAGCGTGGGCTAGAGAGGTATTAAGCTCCCCAGCATTGGGCTATGGAGCAGTGGAACTGTGTTCTCTGGAGAGATGAAGCTCCATCCAGTATCTTTGGGATGAGTAAGGTGATCCAGAGCTGACCATCCCACATCAGTACCTGACCTCACCAGTGCTCCAACAAATCCTTACAGCATTGTTCCAACATCTCGAGCCTTCCCAGAAGAGTAGAGGCTGTTACTGCAGCACAGACTCACTATTAACACCTTCATTTGAGAGGAAGCGCTGCAGGGGCAGGGCTGTGGTTCAGGTGGCCACCAAGCTGGAGCATCAACTCTGGTAAAAATATCCTCTTAATTAAGTGCTTCAGACTAATTTGAGATTTCACAGCAGTGACCTGAAGAAATGAGTCATGAGGTCCATGTGAACAGGCTGGAGTGTCTGAGAGAGGGATTTCCTTGTTAGTTTTATGAAGCATGATAATGCCAACACTCCGTTGCTGTAATATTTGGTGGAAGTGCTGAAAATGCCACTCAAAAACTGAGCAGACTGTCATTCATCTTGTATTCTGTTTTTTGCAACAAATCAGTTCAGGGTCATTTTGCTGTTTCAAGACCGAAAGCTCTGCTTTCTGTCAGGCTTCTGAAGGAAAAGCTTCTATTTGATTTAGCTCTTTTTCTTGCTCAAACTTGGGAGGTGTTAGCAGGCATCAGGATCAGAATCTGGAAAATCACCTCTGTGAAACTGGGCTGAGTTCCCAAGCCATCAAGTACGAGTTATTCCTTTTTTTAGCAGAAATGTGTGAAGAGATTAGAAATGAGATAATCCACTTGCATAAGGAGTAAGAAAGTCAAAGGAAAGTAAGTGAGTTTTCAAAACCGGAGTTCAAAAATGCTCCAGAGAAAATGTGTCTCGTAACAACCACCTGGAAGAACTGGTCGACCCCAGAACTGCCCCCCCATCAGATGAACAGCACTTAAAGCTTTGATCTCTGAGAGAGAGGAGAAGATCAAGCCGCTTCAGATCTGAAAACATCCACAGGTGTTTCTGTCCATCCTTTCACTGTGAGATGACCACCTAGCGCTGTGGGTCTGAAAGGATGTGTAGCTGATCAAGAAGAACCTCACTGAGCAAAGGAGACGGACGCATCCAACAAAGAGGCTGAACGGTGGACTGACCACCCCAGAGTCCAGACCTCAACACCACTGAATGTGTTTGACGTTACCCTCACTGAGAAAAGGGAATGTTATATTTAGTTGTTGAGGCTTCTGTGTAAATCTTTGTTGGATTTTTCTATTTTTGACCCCGTTTATTAGTAGCTGTTATCTAATTACTGATCTGGCAGGTCAATCTGAGAATTTTTTAAGGGGTCCCCTGTGGACCCTCAGAGTGTTCCAGCTGCCTTACTCTTTTCCCCAAACTCAAAATTCACCATTTATTCCAGGCTTGAGCTTTGATCAAAGGCAGGCTTTGCATCTGGGCAAATGTTACGTCGTCTTGGTGGAATTGGCCCTGTCTCTGTAATGAGCTAAGCCAATTACAGTGAAGGTTCAGCTAAACGCTTCTGGGCAGTGTCAGCGTGACTGCGGTCTGTAAATTGACCTGGCTGATTTGGGTGTCCTTGTATTTTCGGCAGGGGTGTTTGGATTGGAGAGGCTACTTTGAACTCTGGCTCTTTCTGTAGAACACAGGCGAACTGGAGCAGCACTCGCTTTGACACGACCCAAAGAAGAAAGAGTGATTATTTATTAAGGCTGTTTTTTGGCCTGTGAAGGAGGAAGGAAGAGCAGCTGCGTGAGCCTTATATGGTCAGCTGGAGAGCAGGCCAGCAACTGCTGCAGAGGAGAAGCCCAGAGTCAGTCTGAGGAAAGAGGCACTGTAAAAATTGTCCACACCATTACTGCCTTACTGTCCACCCTGTTACTGCCTTACTGTCCACCCTGTTACTGCCTTACTGTCCACCCTGTTACTGCCTTACTGTCAACCCTGTTACTGCCTTACTGTCCACCCTGTTACTGCCTTACTGTCAACCCTGTTACTGCCTTACTGTCAACCCTGTTACTGCCTTACTGTCCACCCTGTTACTGCCTTACTGTCCACCCTGTTACTGCCTTACTGTCTACACCATTACTGCATTACTGTCCACACCGTTACTGCCTTACTGTCTACAACTTTACTGCCTTACTGTCTACACCATTACTGCCTTACTGTCCACACCGTTACTGCCTTACTGTCTACACCATTACTGCCTTACTCTCTACACCATTACTGCATTACTGTCCACACCGTTACTGCCTTACTGTCCACACTGTTACTGCCTTACTGTCTACACCATTACTGCCTTACTGTCCACACCATTATTGCCTTACTGTCCACACCGTTACTGCCTTACTGTGTACACCGTTACTGCATTACTGTCCACACCGTTACGGCATTGCTGTCTACATTGTTACTGCCTTACTGTCCACACCGTTACTGCCTTACTGTCCACACCGTTACTGCATTACTGTCTACACCGTTACAACATTACTGTCTACACCATTACTGCCTTACTGTCCACACCTATACGGCATTGCTGTCTACACTGTTACTGCATTACTGTCTACACCGTTACTGCCTTACTGTCCACACCATTACTGCCTTACTGTCCACACCATTACTGCCTTACTGTCCACACCGTTACAACATTACTGTCTACACCATTACTGCCTTACTGTCCACACCTATACGGCATTGCTGTCTACACTGTTACTGCATTACTGTCTACACCGTTACTGCATTACTGCCCACATCATTACTGCCTTACTGTCTACACTGTTACTGCCTTACTGTCCACACCTTTACTGCGTTACTGTCCACACCATTACTGCATTACTGTCCACACCATTACTGCCTTACTGTCCACACCGTTACAACATTACAGTCCACACCGTTACTGCCTTACTGTGTACACCGTTACTGCATTGCTGTCTACACTGTTACTGCATTACTGTCTACACTGTTACTGCCTTACTGTCCACACCTTTACTGCGTTACTGTCCACACCATTACTGCATTACTGTCTAAACCGTTACTGCCTTACTGTCCACACCATTACTGCATTACTGTCTAAACCGTTACTGCCTTACTGTCCACACCTTTACTGCGTTACTGTCTACACCATTACTGTGTTACTGTCTACACCGTTACTGCCTTACTGTACACACCATTACTGCATTACTGTCTAAACCGTTACTGCCTTACTGTACACACCATTACTGCATTACTGTCTAAACCGTTACTGCCTTACTGTACAGTGCATCCAGACATTGCTGTTTCTTGTGTTAGACAGTTTTGTAGACTATTTTGCTGAATTTAACACTTATTTAAAAGTAAATTAACCCCAGAATTAAGCTAAAATAACACTGAATGATTTAAATCCAGCTGAGCGTTCACAGCTTTCAGACACAGCCTCTTTGCCCTGACTCCATTTACTGCTTTCAGGGGGAGCCATTAAAAATCAGGCAGTATTCAGTGGGTCTGGTCAGTGCGGCATTCAGGGGAACGCCGTCTCTGATGTGGTTTCGGCTGAATGGCTTCGGTCGAGCAGTTTTGGCTGGCCATTTTTTCACCAGTGCTCTGGTTTCCCCTCAGCTACTGCTCCCTAAAGAATTCTGGTTTTATGCCTGGGGGAGCTGGAATACAGAGACTGGTCAAGTATTCACTGTGTGGCAGTCCGGGGATAAAACAGATGGCTTTTGATATATTGTGATAACAAACGTTTCTAATAAAAAGCCTTTTAGTCCGATCCTGA
The DNA here is from genome assembly GCF_015220715.1 of Pygocentrus nattereri. NCBI lineage: Eukaryota > Metazoa > Chordata > Actinopteri > Characiformes > Serrasalmidae > Pygocentrus > Pygocentrus nattereri. The sequence continues at coordinate 11,859,568 of NC_051227.1, forward strand.
CAATATTCAGTATTCAACAACGGCACTACAGGCACTGGAGGGAAAGCTGCATGTTTCCTCAGTTTACAGATTCAGGACGGACGGAGGGTTTTGTGTAAGTGATGGCATGTTTCACATTTAATAACTGCTTGATATTGGTGCCATGAACATGTCTGCCATTTCTGAACGTTCCTGAACAGTTTCTTCTCTCGAGAAGTCTTGTATATTTCGGCTGCCACTGCTTGCCAGCCTTCTGGACTGCTTCTGCCTTCTGGACCACCATTGAACTTCTTGCTGTACAGCACTGTGCAAACCTCACCTGCATGAACTGACCCTCCTTCCTGCTGCTGCTGCATGAACGCAAACTATCTAATTAACTGTGGCTCCGCCTCCCGTTTTGTACTATAATACTTATACTAACAATGTTTGCTGTCTGGTGTGGACCAGAGGAGGACGGGTTCCCCTTCTGAGTCTGGGTTCCTCTCAGTGTTTCTTCCTCCTCCTCTTAGGGAGTTTTTCCTTGCCACTGTTGCCACTGGTGATGCTCACGGGGGCTTGGACCCAGATTTTTCTGTAAAGCTGCTTTGTGACAACACCTGCTGTAAAAAGCTCTGTATAAATTAACCTCCACTCGACTTTCACATTTCATGCATCTGAGATTTCACAATAAATTGTGTAAGTTTACTAACTTGCAACATGTTATCTATGTTATAGTAATGAAGTCTGTTTATTATAAGTTCAGTTAATAATAAAGCTGGGTGATGTAATTGTATGTGCATGACTGGATTGGGGGGGGGGGGGGGGGCAATCCTGGGCTGGAGGTTAGGGAACCAACCCTGGGACCAGAAGGTTGCTGGTTCGATCAGCTGAGTCAACTTTATGTGACTGAGGTGCCCCTGAGCAAGACACCTAACCCCCAGCTGCTCCCCGGGTGCTGTGGGTAGGGCTGCCCACCGCTCCGGGCAAGTGTACTCACTAGTGTGTATGTGGTGTTTCACTGCATGGACGGGTTAAATGCGGAGGTGAAGTTTCCCCGTTGTGGGACTAGTAAGGGTCTCTTAATCTTAATGACTTGGAGCACTAAAAACGTGATGGGAGGTCAGAGAAAAAAGAAGAGTTTAAATAGAAGGAAAAACATGAAAGATGCTTTTACACACAAGCTCATTTGAATAGCAGGGAACTGTCAGTCTCTACAGACGTGTCCCGTAACACTGCGCAGTCAGAGCTCTTTCAAAATAAAAGTAGCAGTGAAAAGTGCTGCTGCCCAGGAGGGTAAAACGTATCAGTGTAAATGTATCTGTGAGTTTCAGTTCAGGTTTTGAAGCTCTTATCTGTGAATCTCTCCTGTCGTGTCCGTGAAGGTCAGCGACACCGTCAGTCGACCTCATTGGCTCGGCTCGCCTTTCTTCGACTGTTCTCTCTCTTTCAGCCACATGGCGCAGGAATCCAATCCAATAACAAAGAGCGTCTCTGGTATCAAACACAAGAATCTTTACAGCGCTCCTTTCTGCACGTCATTGATCAGGAACCACGTTTAGATAAAAGGCGACGGGCTTAACTGCTTTATTTGTTAAGGTGGAACATCAACAACAAAAACGGAAACATGGTGACCCACAGAAGTGAAAGTGCCCGATCGTGTGGGCAGCTTCGTTGACTATAATGAGAAAATTTTGGATTTGTTGTTGGCACATCGCTGTTAGGACCAGATGTTATTCATTTCACACTTCTTTTTGGCAGACTCGGCCGAAATAGTGTGTTACTTTGTAGTTTCGGTTACCTTTGTAACCTCTGGTTGTTGTTGCTAGGTAACAGGCGGATAAGGCAAAGCGATATTTAAAAAGATTCAGCCAGGGTGCCTTTATCACGAGATAAATCCTCTCAGCCAATCACATCGCAGTGGTATAATTAACAATATAGAGCAAACGACGATGTCTTATCGCAGCAGCTTGCGCTGTTGTGAATTCAGAGCACCGGTAGTGACGGTGTGTGTGAGGAGGAGTGTGTTGCTCTTTCAGGGGGGGGAGTCTGTGTGATCTCTGCCCTGTGTGTAGAGTGACTTTCTGAAGTTTGGGCAAAGATCCAGTTCAGAAAATCACCGTTTAGATGCTGCGTTTGTGTCCATTTAAGTCTCTGTTTAAACAGCTGCCTGCACGCGTATGAATCTAGAACATTCCCACGTGTCTCAAACAGTCCTCAGATTGACTCAGACTCATTTACAGACATTCACAGCTAAACATGCATAAAAAAGGACAGTTACACTTCGTTTAAACGGCGAGAAAAATGTAGTGTCCCAATTCACTACACTGAGTGCACTTTCCCTCTGTCCCTCAAAATCACACAAACTGGCCCTAAACCACATTTTAACAGATAAATAACAATAAATGTGGCAAATATGATTATAAATGAATAATATTTAGCTCTGTCTTTCAGTTTTCATTGATTTTGAGTATTAAAAATATCTGATATTTAATATGCAGCTCAGTTTGTAATTAAAAACAAAGCCTGTCTTGCTGTGGATCAGAGTTTTAGCATTGAGCCTGAATCCATGAGGATGGAAAACCAATAAAAAAATGTCTGTCTTCTGCTAATTGTTCATTTTTACTCAGGATAACCAACAGAATGAATCACCATTAGATTTATTGCACTTTCAGCTCACAGACACCTGAAAAGATATCAAATTCTGTGAGCATTCACATGTTGAACGTCTGAGCAGCCCAGGGTCTCCTGAAAATAACAACGTATGGCCTGTGTGACTGTCACATGTAAATACTTTGTAATTGTAATTGTAATTGGCCCAAAATACCCAAAAAATCCCAAACATTGTAGGGTTCTAATGGTTACGGATAACAATATCCGTACAATAAAATCTGATCTTTAAATGATGTTTAGCGACGCCCCATGTCCTTCGTTTCAGGTTGTTCGAGTCAGATCACAGATACACAGTGAAACACAGTGTACAGTGAAAGAGTGAACGATTCAACAGTTCCCACATCATTTGTCTCAGTGTCAGACGTTTCCACCCATCATCACTCACTGTGTGGTCAGCTGGACTTTAATGTGGTCAGAGTAAGACACAGTAACGGTGCACCACACACACACTCCATACACACACACACCACAGTGACTCACAGAAACACACTGTTCATCCACAATGGGCCTTTCATTCATTACAGAGCGGAGATACGGGTCGTTCTGTGTGTCTGACCACGTCTCTGTCCTGTATGCGTGTTTGCTGTAACTGCCTGTTTGACCCTGTGGAACCGAGTGTCTCGTCGATGGTCCATTCTGAGAATTCAGTGATGTTTAAACTCATTTAACCTGCTCTCAGAGGAGTTACGGCGCAGCGTGTCACAGTAAAGCGTGTCTGAGCTTCCTGTGAGCTGTTGCCTCCCATCACTGGATTAAAGGTGCCCCTTCGTTTGTTGGGTTTTCTGGGTTTTGAGTGCAGTTCAGATCAGTAAGCGCTTACTACTGACTTGTTTAATCAGAGCAGGAGTGAAGCATGACTGGTGTGTGTGTGTGTGTGTGTGTGTGTGTGTGTGTGTGTGTGTGTGTGTGTGTGTGCATGTTCTTGGTCAAAATGTAGTTCGTGACACAAATAATACAATAGAAAAGCAGCACTGACATCACGACTAATGGCGGTTTATTAAGAGGCGTTGTTCACGTCAGACTTAAAAGGTTAAATGTTTTTATAATATGATTATTTGATCTGATGGGAAATGGTGTAGGCGTGTATACAGCTCTGTGATTGGATGTATGTTTTATACATACACACACGCACACACTCACACACCCACACACTCACACACCCACAGATACACACACTCTCACTCACACACACACACACAGACACACACACAGACACAGATACACGCACTCTCACTCACACACACACACACACACACAGACAGACACACACACACACACACACAGACACACACACAAACACACACACACACCGAATAGTTTTAACGTACTGTACACTTTACTGCTGCTCCATAAACTGTCCACACTGACTGTAGTTCACTGTAGTTCACTTTGATGCCCACACTCCCTGATTACGCAGCCAGAATTTTCCTTGGTGTTTAATGTTGAAATAATTAATGTTGGGCGTCCCGGAAAAAGACGGCGTCTAAAAGGCAGCATATGGCACCCCAACACCCCCCCCCAGACATCATGACAGACACTGGATTTAGAACTTTATGCTGGTAACAATCTGGATGGTCCTTGTCTTCTTTTTCTGGAGAACACGACGCCCATTATTTCCATAAACAAAATTTTTTCAGACCACAATACACGTATCCACTGAGCTTCTGTCTGTTTCAGATGAGCTTGAGCCCAGAGAAGTCGGCAGCATTTGACTTGATTTGAGTGCAGTTAACCTGCATCCGTGGAAACAGCAACGGTGTTTATTGACAACAGTTTGTCAAAACATTTCCAAACCCATGCGGTGATCTCCATTACAGAAACGTGCTGGTTTTTGATGCAGCGCCATCTGAAGGGTCAAAGGTCACAGCCATTTTTTGGTTTTATTCAATATCTACTTTGAATTACTCAGTAACTGCTATTAATAATTCATTATACACTTGAGTGAAAAACTGAAGTTTGGACCCCTAGCCAGACCCTTACATTAGATATGTTTAAGAGCTGTGATTAACTTACGGTTTATATGAGAGACTGATGTAACTCTGCACCTGCAGGTTTATGTGTTGTGGGGGTGGAGGGGGGTCTGGGGGGTTGGAGCTTACTCTTTCTCAAAGTTTCCCCCAATTAGGAACTGGCCGAGCCATTTAGTGAAGGAAACGCTCGCTGAGGCTGTGCTGAATTCAGGAGAAACACACGCTGCAATCAGCTGATAATTGCACAGTGAGCGTCTGCTGGAAAACATAGTTTGGAGAGTAAATCACTGTAGCTTTGCTCTAACGTTGGCCTGTTTGAGTCGGTAATTGCTGTCTGGCTACACAACCAGTCATTTGCCGTCGTCCTGCTTGAAGGCTGCTCTGTGGAACCACAGTTTCGGTTTCAGAGTCCAGCCGCGTTATACGGGCCGGAGTTTATAACTGAATCAGACGGGTCTCATACTGTGAATCATTTTGGTAGTAGTGCTTCATTTCTGTCAGAACTTACAGCTTACAACAGCAAGCAAGCTTTCAAATGTAGTATCGAGACACAAAGTCTTCAGGACGTCTACACTGTAGTATAATAACATAATGACAGATGTGTTACTTCACAGCCGTATCCTACTGTTAACTAACTATAGTCTTTGTGGAAAAGTCATTTATTTCGATTATTATTAAGAATAAATTGGCTGTTGTGTATTTTGCCACATATAAAAAGCTGAAATACTCTGGCATGAATGGGTGGAGCTAAACTGCTGTAGCTGAATGGGTGGGGCTAAAATGCTGTAGCTGAATGGGTGGGGCTGAACTGCTGTAGCTGAATGGTGGAGGTAACCTGCTGTAGGTGAATGGTGGAGCTAAACTGCTGTAGCTGAATGGTGGAGCTAAACTGCTGTAACTGAATGGGTGGGGCTAAACTGCTGTAGCTGAATGGGTGGGGCTAAACTGCTGTAGCTGAATGGTTGGGGCTAAACTGCTGTAGCTGAATGGTGAAGCTAAACTGCTGTAGCTGAATGGTGGAGCTAAACTGCTGTAGCTGAATGGTGGAGCTAAACTGCTGTAGCTGAATGATGGAGGTAAACTGCTGTAGCTGGTTGACTGGAGGTAAATTGCTGTAGCTGAATGGTGGAGGTAAACTGCTGTGTCTGATCGGTGGAGGTAAACTGCTGTAGCTGAACGGTGGAGGTAAACTGCTGTAGCTGAACGGTGGAGGTAAACTGCTGTAGCTGAACGGTGGAGGTAAACTGCTGTAGCTGAACGGTGGAGGTAAACTGCTGTAGCTGAACGGTGGAGGTAAACTGCTGTAGCTGAATTGTCTCTTTACATTATCTTTAGATTACGTGTATAATGCTTTAACTCTGTGCTGGTTTTGGTCAAACATTCTGGACTCTGGTTCTGTCCTGACGTCTGGTATTTTGTTTCTAAACGCATACTGAGTATGGATAGGATGGCAGTAAAGTTCTAGACTCTTTGAGGTATCTCTGTAGGATCTGAGCTGTTTGCTGAGAGGGTTAGCAGGAGCCTGCTTTACCAGCAGGAGTGGAGAACGCTGAGATGTTTGGATGAGTCGTCCTGCAGCTGGCTGGGGAGTAATTTCTCCCGAGCTGTTGATGGAATCTCACAGGTGAAGCTCCTGTGGTTTCCCGAGTGAGTCAGGGGTTGGACACTTACGGGACGTGGATGGTCAGAGAGTGTAGACTGAGTCAGGGGAAGTTGTACCAGCTGGAGGAACCAATGCTGGAAACACCATAAATAAGACTTACCCAAACAGGCACAGGAACTTCCCTTCGAGTCAAGACTGTAAGTGAGAACCTCAGGAACGGTTTTGATGTCCTTGTTTCTGATTTGTTAGTGATGTTTCATCGTAATGGAGGGAAATAGTCTCAGTGCTCTTTATCCTCCTAACTGCAGTTTGCTTATTTAGAGCACATGGTGGCCCTGCAGGATGCCGTGAAGAGTGTATTGTTTCAGTCGTGTTTAGTTTGCACTGGCTTCCTTGTTTATGACATTTCAAGCTCTTGATGTCTGAGATCCAGCAGATCTCACTGATAGCCGTCCAGACCTCTTCACTCAGCTGAGGCTGCTCACTGCAAAGCCTTACATCTCTCACAGCTCAGCTGGTGGAAGATTGTTTTCTTACAGAGCCTCTGATCTCCTGAATAGAATTCCAGAGAATATCAGGAGTGCGAGCTCTGCTGGTGTCTGTAAATCCACATTAAATACGTTTGTTTAGGCTTAAATATCAGAAGTATTGTGGTTCGTTTCCCCTGTTTGTCTTTGTGCTGTTTGTTTAGAGTGCAGCATTTTTTGTCCCAAAAAAATTGACGTCATTTGAGGGAGAATCGGCTGTTATTAGACTATGAAATGAGGTCAATTCTTTTGGGACACCCTGAATTTCTTTGCACTGCAGTTTTTTGTAGCTACAATTGCTGCATAAATATCATTTTATTGTTGTTTTCTCTTTCAGTCACCAATTAGGCCATAATGATGTCTATAATGATTGATTACAGTAGCCGGTCCCACTTTATAGTAAGTGTCCCTAATAACTGTATAATAATACAGGAACATTGGACATTCTACCAGTCTGTTGTAGTGAGTGCTCTATCCTATGCTGTTGTGTTCTGAGGCAGCAGCATTAACAAAAGTGCTCTGAACAAAACTATCGAGCTTGATAGAAAGGCTGGCTCTGTTGTAGGAGTCAAGCTGGACTCTTTGGAGATTGTAGCAGAACAGAGGACGCTCAACAAGCTGTTAGCAATCTTGGACAACACCTCACACCCCCTGCATGCTACAGTGGATAAACGGAGAAGCTCATTCAGTGGCGTCTGTTACAGCTGCGCTGTGTTAAAGAGCCGTGTGAGATCTTTCTTACCTACTGCTATAAGGCTCTACACCGAGTCTCCTTACTGCAGAGACGCTACTGATCCTCTGCTGTCTGAACTGAGCTGAGCCACATCACTGTATCTCCTCTCTGATCAAGACACACTGTACAATATCTCACTACTATTACTGTAATGACGCTTTTCACTGTGCACTTTACACTGTAATACTGATGCAGCTCAGAGTTAGTGATGTCTATAATATGTGCTGTTAGACTCCCGCACAGCACTCAGTGCCTGCTGTCTGTAAATACAGTCTTTCATATGCCAATGTAAATATGTAAATGGATACTTTTATACTTTATTTTATTTCTCTTGTGCTTCAGTTTCTGTCTAGATTTATTTCTATTTTGTATTTTTCTGCGTAGTTTATGTGAGTGTATGTGTAATTATATGTGTCTCTACTGAAACACTGCAATTTCCCTCCGGGATCAATAAAGTTTCATCCATCCGTCCATCCATCCATCCATCCATCCATCCATCCATCCATCCATCCATCCATGCATCCATCCATCCATCCAGCCATCCATTTGGTCACTGTTCCAGAAGTACAGTCTGTGTTATTACACAAGTGTATCTTGTGCAGAGGAAAGTTCCTGTAGATCAGTGTTAAAGTTACACTTTAAAGCAAGTGGTCAGTTCCTGTGTAGTTGATGTGTAGGCAGTGTGTAATAACAGAGTGGTAATGTAGACGCTGCTTTGGGTTTTGATGCAACACCTTTAATTCATGTTATAACAGTTCCATTTTCAGATAAGGGAAATCTGCTGTTCTGTCACATCACACACTGGATTAAAGCTGAAACTGGTTACAACTGGCAACAGAAATGCTGGCTGAATGTAGGAAAGCTGGCAGATACACTGTAAATAATGTCTGGGGAAAAAAAGGTCAGAAAAAGACTGCTGTTCCAGTGATTACAATGTAATTACACATGTTATTACCATTGTGTAATTACATGAGAGGCTGTTACTATTAAGATACAGTGGTGTTATTAATTAAGGTGTAGTGCTGTAATCCATCTGTAACAGTGACTAAAGCATTAGTAGTTACAGTGTTATTGCATATGTTGTTCGCATGTAACTACAGAGTTATGAGAGACACTTAATATACAGTGGGACCCAGTAGCCGTTGTATACATGATTAAATAATAAATAAATAAATGGTAGAGAGGTAGTGTAAAATAGATCACGCCAGCTCCACTCTTAGAAAAGATGGTTCTTTAAGGGTTCTTTAGTAAAGAAAATGGAAATGACGTGATTAAAGTGAAATAGTTCTTCCGATTGATGTACTGTAGGTGGTTGCATGTAGAACCTTTTTGAAAAGGGTTCTGTATAGCACCAAAAAGGGTTGTTCTGTTGTTACAAGGCTGACTTGATAATTCTATCAGAACCCTTTTTGGTTCTGTGTAGAACCCTTTTCAAAAAGGGTTTCAAAATAGGTTTTATACAGAGTAGCATATTCTACATCAGTCTTAGGAACCCTTTCGCGATATAAAACTACAGAAATATAATCTGACCAGTGGTTGAAATGTTTAGAACATACAGACTGATAACTAAGATCAGGACAAATAATGAGTTAATATTGCATTTCGCTGCTGTCGGAACAAAACCTCCTATCTCCAAAGTGGTAACTTGACAGGAAAAGGAAGAAACAGACGTTACTTTTAATGTAAGTCAGTGGAACCAGACGTCTTACCAAGTCATTTTGGGTCGTGTCTTTTGGTCCATTCATCATGAAATTTACATAAAACAAAAACCGAAAAATTACAAAAATGGAGATATGAGGTTTTGTTCTGACTGCAGCGATTTACTGAAAATACTCAGCCGTGACACATCATGACTGTTGTTGAGTACAGATCATTTGAGCCTTTCTCACCTTCACTTGTAACTGTTGTTTGCTTCATTTATTTATATTTGTCAGTGGAGGAAAGTTTAACAAATGATTACAGGAACTTTCTGTGACCACAAATCACCTGATTGCAAAAATGTAACTATGTCTGTTGGTTGCAGTGCATTATTACACTGCAGGGAAAACGTTATTACACTGCAGGGAAAACGTTATTACACTGCAGGGAAAACGTTATTACACTGCAGGGAAAACATTACACTGCAGGGAAAACATTATTACACTGCAGGGAAAACATTATTACACTGTAGGGAAAACGTTATTACACTGCAGGGAAAACGTTATTACACTGCAGGGAAAACATTATTACACTGTAGGGAAAACGTTATTACACTGCAGGGAAAACGTTATTACACTGCAGGGAAAACATTATTACACTGCAGGGAAAACGTTATTACACTGCAGGGAAAACATTATTACACTGTAGGGAAAACGTTATTACACTGCAGGGAAAACATTATTACACTGCAGGGAAAACGTTATTACACTGTAGGGAAAACGTTATTACACTGCAGGGAAAACATTATTACACTGCAGGGAAAACATTATTACACTGTAGGGAAAACGTTATTACACTGTAGGGAAAACGTTATTACACTGCAGGGAAAACGTTATTACACTGCAGGGAAAACATTATTACACTGCAGGGAAAACGTTATTACACTGCAGGGAAAACATTATTACACTGCAGGGAAAACGTTATTACACTGCAGGGAAAACGTTATTACACTGCAGGGAAAACGTTATTACACTGTAGGGAAAACGTTATTACACTGCAGGGAAAACATTATTACACTGCAGGGAAAACATTATTACACTGTAGGGAAAACATTATTACACTGTAGGGAAAACATTACACTGCAGGGAAAACGTTATTACACTGTAGGGAAAACGTTAGAGAGATACAAGGTTTGCCAACACTGTGAAAAGCGTCGTGCCAGATCTACTTAACAATGACTTCATGTGGTAACACGCAAATGAACTAGTTTTATTCAAACTAAATAAATACCTTAAATGAATGATTCCTTCAGGTCATGTTTAGGTTGAATAAAACTAGTTCATTTACGTGTTACCACATGAAGTCATTGTTAAGGAGATCTGGCACGACTGTTTTCACAGTGTTGGCAGAGCTGGTATCTCTCTAACGTTAAGGAGACTGGCAAGAAGCTTTGTGTTTAAAAGTTGAGCTCATTAAATTACTAATTGTGAAACAACAGAAAAGTAATCTGGGACTTAAATTCTGCTTTTATTTGAAGTTCAGTTCATTCAGAGGTTTCGTTTTAACGTTGTACAGCGTACAGTTAGGATGGGGAGAAGTTAGGATGATCAGATTTGGGATGCTCCGATCAGTTTTTATGGCAGACTCTGTTCATAATTTCTTTGCGGCCAAATTGTCCGATGACTGATTTTTTGGTTGATTTTAATTTGTCTTATTTAATCTGAAACTCACGCTGTGTAGAATAAACATGTGACCCACAGCAGCCGTTTGGGGTTCTATTATATATCAAACATGCTTATTTTCTCTTTAATGGGCCAGAGTGGCAATTAAACTCATCAGCTTTCACAAAACAGCAGCAGACTTGACAAAATCACGTAAACCGTCTGATCACTGACTCCGTGTTTTGAGTCTCAGCTGATTCTGACTCTGAGCATCGCTAAACAAATGAGCTCAGACTGGCTAACTGGCTGCATGACTGTCTGAACAGTAACGCAGTGACCGTCTGATCTTCTGTGTTTCTGATTTTTTGTGAGCTGAAATAAAATTTGAGAAGTAGCATTATGCCTTCTTCAAACTCCACTTCCTTTGGGGTCTCCCTGGGGGTCCGAGAGTGTTTCCTGGCAGGCGGTGTGGTCAGTCGGTCGATCTGCTGTGGCTGTCCATCATCCTGACGCCTTTTGTGAGAAGGCTGTGCTGCTTTACAGCTCGGGTCACGTTACTGACCACTGGGCGCCAGCCTGTTTATTCTACACCATCCTCATGACTCAGTACGACTGGCCATCCCATCTGTGGCTATTTAACTTTCTAAGGAATATTCTCCTCTTTACCTTCAGACTGCATGTTTGACTATTATTGTATAATTAAGATTAAGTGACCCTTATTAGTCCCACAACCGGGAAATTTCAGCTCTGCATTTAACCCATCCATGAAGTGAAACACCACATACACACTAGTGAATACACACACTAGGGGGCAGTGAGCACACTTGCCCGGAGCGGTGAGCAGCCCTATCCGCAGCGCCCAGGGAGCAGTTGGGGGTTAGGTGTCTTGCTCAAGGGCACTTCAGTCACGTACTGTCGGCTCTGGGGATCAAACCGGCAACCGACTGGCCCAGTTACATAGTTGTTATATACCACCTACAAAGTACATTACATAGTAATGAATTACATTTTACGTTTTATTTACTGTTTAGAATTTGGAATCACCTGTTATAAACATGTTGGTCATTCTTTATGTAATAATGATGTGGGGTTAAATTTGAGGAGCTTCATGCTGCCACATGTTTCAGGATTTTTCAATGTCAGTTATTTTGTGAGGCTTCATTGTTTGCTCTTTCATTTATCCATTCAGCCATGTATCATTCATTTACTGATCCATTCATCCTTTTGTTTGTTCATACATTCAATGTCTTTCTTTCTTCTTTGCATGTTTCGTATTACATGTATAACGTAAATAAATTACAGAAGAACTTTAAACCGGGGAATCACTGAAAACCGGCTTTACGAGAGTTTATACTGTAAGAGTCTGTATGTCAGCGTGTTGGTGATTTTTGTGGGTGTTTCTGCTGAGAGATCTGGATGATTTCTGACTGGTTTGTTGTATCAGGAGCTTCTTGTTCTCGTTGTAGGCCATTCTGAACGTTTGCTTTGTGCCAATGACTGTAGACGAGAGTGAATAAGCCTGTGACTCCTTTATTCTAACTGACTGACTGATGCTTCTTTAATAAAATTGGCTCTAATTAACATTTCATTCAGTTTCATGTGAATTTCCTTCTTTTAATGAATAAGCTAAAGAGCAGTCTTGAACATCATGGTTTTCAGCAGCTATTTTGAGGTGCTCCCAGTAATTTGGGGCGAAAAAAGAAATAACGTTACAGAATTAGGTCACTGAATGTTGCTCTGTGGGACTCCATAGGAAAACCCGCATAGTAATGGTGACACATTCAAATTATACAGGAGAAATGAATGTGTAATTCTGGGATTTTTCATTTGAATAATTCCTCAAAGTTTTTGCTCATTTTAAGTTTAGGCTTTGCATATTTTTTAGAATCAGCCCAGAAACTTGTTCTTTCATAGTTACTGTTGTAAGGTTCAATGAAAAACTGTAGAACAGACTCAGTTTATATCACAATACCTACATTTAGAGTCGGTTATTCATTCAGCCTAATGAGAAACTGTAGAACAGACTCAGTTTATATCACAATACCTACATTTAGAGTCGGTTATTCATTCAGCCTAATGAGAAACTGTAGAACAGACTCAGTTTATATCACAATACCTACATTTAGAGCCAGTTATTCATTCAGCCTAATGAGAAACTGTAGAACAGACTCAGTTTATATCACAATACCTACATTTAGAGTCGGTTATTCATTCAGCCTAATGAGAAACTGTAGAACAGACTCAGTTTATATCACAATACCTACATTTAGAGTCGGTTATTCATTCAGCCTAATGAGAAACTGTAGAACAGACTCGGTTTATATCACAATACCTACATTTAGAGTCGGTTATTCATTCAGCCTAATGAGAAACTGTAGAACAGACTCGGTTTATATCACAATACCTACATTTAGAGTCAGTTATTCATTCAGTCTAATGAGAAACTGTAGAACAGACTCAGTTTATATCACAACACCTACATTTAGAGTCAGTTATTCATTCAGCCTAATGAGAAACTGTAGAACAGACTCAGTTTATATCACAATACCTACATTTAGAGCCGGTTATTCATTCAGCCTAATGAGAAACTGTAGAACAGACTCAGTTTATATCACAATACCTACATTTAGAGTCGGTTATTCATTCAGCCTAATGAGAAACTGTAGAACAGACTCAGTTTATATCACAATACCTACATTTAGAGTCGGTTATTCATTCAGCCTAATGAGAAACTGTAGAACAGACTCAGTTTATATCACAATACCTACATTTAGAGCCGGTTATTCATTCAGCCTAATGAGAAACTGTAGAACAGACTCCGTTTATATCACAACACCTACATTTAGAGTCAGTTATTCATTCAGCCTAATGAGAAACTGTAGAACAGACTCCGTTTATATCACAACACCTACATTTAGAGTCGGTTATTCATTCGGCCTAATGAGAAACTGTAGAACAGACTCAGTTTATATCACAATACCTACATTTAGAGTCGGTTATTCATTCAGCCTAATGAGAAACTGTAGAACAGACTCAGTTTATATCACAATACCTACATTTAGAGTCGGTTATTCATTCAGCCTAATGAGAAACTGTAGAACAGACTCAGTTTATATCACAATACCTACATTTAGAGTCGGTTATTCATTCAGCCTAATGAGAAACTGTAGAACAGACTCAGTTTATATCACAATACCTACATTTAGAGTCAGTTATTCATTCAGCCTAATGAGAAACTGTAGAACAGACTCAGTTTATATCACAATACCTACATTTAGAGTCGGTTATTCATTCAGCCTAATGAGAAACTGTAGAACAGACTCAGTTTATATCACAATACCTACATTTAGAGTCGGTTATTCATTCAGCCTAATGAGAAACTGTAGAACAGACTCAGTTTATATCACAATACCTACATTTAGAGTCGGTTATTCATTCAGCCTAATGAGAAACTGTAGAACAGACTCAGTTTATATCACAATACCTACATTTAGAGTCGGTTATTCATTCGGCCTAATGAGAAACTGTAGAACAGACTCAGTTAATATCACAATACCTACATTTAGAGTCGGTTATTCATTCAGCCTAATGAGAAACTGTAGAACAGACTCAGTTTATATCACAATACCTACATTTAGAGTCGGTTATTCATTCAGCCTAATGAGAAACTGTAGAACAGACTCAGTTTATATCACAATACCTACATTTAGAGTCGGTTATTCATTCAGTCTAATGAGAAACTGTAGAACAGACTCAGTTTATATCACAATACCTACATTTAGAGTCGGTTATTCATTCAGCCTAATGAGAAACTGTAGAACAGACTCGGTTTATATCACAATACCTACATTTAGAGGCGGTTATTCATTCAGCCTAATGAGAAACTGTAGAACAGACTCAGTTTATATCACAATACCTACATTTAGAGTCGCTTATTCATTCAGCCTAATGAGAAACTGTAGAACAGACTCCGTTTATATCACAATACCTACATTTAGAGCCGGTTATTCATTCAGCCTAATGAGAAACTGTAGAACAGACTCCGTTTATATCACAATACCTACATTTAGAGCCGGTTATTCATTCAGCCTAATGAGAAACTGTAGAACAGACTCAGTTTATATCACAATACCTACATTTAGAGTCGGTTATTCATTCAGCCTAATGAGAAACTGTAGAACAGACTCAGTTAATATCACAATACCTACATTTAGAGTCGGTTATTCATTCAGCCTAATGAGAAACTGTAGAACAGACTCAGTTTATATCACAATACCTACATTTAGAGCCGGTTATTCATTCAGCCTAATGAGAAACTGTAGAACAGACTCAGTTTATATCACAATACCTACATTTAGAGCCGGTTATTCATTCAGCCCAATGAGAAACTGTAGAACAGACTCAGTTTATATCACAATACCTACATTTAGAGCCGGTTATTCATTCGGCCTAATGAGAAACTGTAGAACAGACTCAGTTTATATCACAATACCTACATTTAGAGTCAGTTATTCATTCAGTCTAATGAGAAACTGTAGAACAGACTCAGTTTATATCACAATACCTACATTTAGAGCCGGTTATTCATTCAGCCTAATGAGAAACTGTAGAACAGACTCAGTTTATATCACAATACCTACATTTAGAGTCGGTTATTCATTCAGTCTAATGAGAAACTGTAGAACAGACTCTTGGGTGATCAGATCATCTGTGAGGCACTCTGATGGGTCCAGTGGTCAAAAGCCCTGACTGATGTCAGGTTTAATTTGTCCTCCACAGAGCTCGGAGTCACCATGACGATGGCAGGACAGGAGAACGCCTCCATAGAGTCTGAATGTAATTAGAGAAAGGGCAGTAGGCCGTGAGCAGAGAGAGAGAAATAATGAGGCAAAAACACGGTCTGCCTTTATGTTGTGTGCAGGTCATCTTGTCTACATACACGCACACTGTGGGCGAGCGTTCCCTCTTTTTTGTGCTTGAACATATGACATTTTCTTGCTAAAACCAAAAACATTCCGCTGTAATTGTGAGGCAAAAACAGCCAGGTGGAATTAATGCAGGTCATCTTTCAGTGAAGCTTTTCATCTGTGCTGAAGAAGGAAATGAACACAGTAGACTTAGCCTGCGTTTACACAGCAGGTAAAAGTGGCCTGATTCTGTTTTTTTCAGCACATCTGATTTGTTTGTTTGGCTGTTCAGATTATCTTTTAAATGTGATCCGTGTGCGACAGTCTGAACAGATCAGCCCCTAAACCGACCCATATGTGCTAAAGAACAGCTTTACGTAGCTCATTCAGAGGTAAACAATCACAACCACCAACGAACGGCAGTTGCTCCCGGAGCTTCAGTTTCATCTTCACCAGCTGGGCTCATCACCCAGAATTTGGTCGGGTTCTCCATAAGAATGGCACGTTATTCAGCCACCGCCACTTCTTTGGTTCATGTCCTTAGATTCTTTGAACTGTTCTTTGACGCTGCAGTTTTGGTTTCTGGGCGTTTCGTTCGAAACCTCTTCGAACGTGGAATGGTTGCGATGAGTCTCCTCTAATTTTTGTACAGAAACATCAGCCTAAATGTTTCTGAGTCTCAGTAGCGTAAATTTATGACGAATTCCGAGGACTGACGTAAAAGTCGCATGAATTCCAATCTGGCTGTTCAGAGTGAGTCACATTACTGCAGATCGGATATGGATCGGATTTCAGCCTTCATACTCTCACTGAATAACCACACCCACTCACCCAGCCTTCATACTCTCACTGAATAACCACACCCACTCACCCAGCCTTCATACTCTCACTGAATAACCATACCCACTCACCCAGCCTTCATACTCTCACTGAATAACCGCACCCACTCACCCAGCCTTCATACTCTCACTGAATAACCACACCCACTCACCCAGCCTTCATACTCTCACTGAATAACCATACCCACTCACCCAGCCTTCATACTCTCACTGAATAACCGCACCCACTCACCCAGCCTTCATACTCTCACTGAATAACCACACCCACTCACCCAGCCTTCATACTCTCACTGAATAACCACACCCACTCACCCAGCCTTCATACTCTCACTGAATAACCGCACCCACTCACCCAGCCTTCATACTCTCACTGAATAACCGCACCCACTCACCCAGCCTTCATACTCTCACTGAATAACCGCACCCACTCACCCAGCCTTCATACTCTCACTGAATAACCACATTCACTCACCCAGCCTTCATACTCTCACTGAATAACCACACCCACTCACCCAGCCTTCATACTCTCACTGAATAACCACATTCACTCACCCAGCCTTCACACTCTCACTGAATAACCGCACCCACTCACCCAGCCTTCATACTCTCACTGAATAACCACACCCACTCACCCAGCCTTCATACTCTCACTGAATAACCACACCCACTCACCCAGCCTTCACACTCTCACTGAATAACCACACCCACTCACCCAGCCTTCACACTCTCACTGAATAACCGCACCCACTCACCCAGCCTTCACACTCTCACTGAATAACCGCACCCACTCACCCAGCCTTCATACTCTCACTGAATAACCGCACCCACTCACCCAGCCTTCATACTCTCACTGAATAACCACACCCACTCACCCAGCCTTCATACTCTCACTGAATAACCACACCCACTCACCCAGCCTTCATACTCTCACTGAATAACCACACCCACTCACCCAGCCTTCATACTCTCACTGAATAGCCGCACCCACTCACCCAGCCTTCACACTCTCACTGAATAACCACACCCACTCACCCAGCCTTCATACTCTCACTGAATAACCACACCCACTCACCCAGCCTTCACACTCTCACTGAATAACCACACCCACTCACCCAGCCTTCATACTCTCACTGAATAACCACATTCACTCACCCAGCCTTCACACTCTCACTGAATAACCACACCCACTCACCCAGCCTTCACACTCTCACTGAATAACCACACCCACTCACCCAGCCTTCATACTCTCACTGAATAACCACACCCACTCACCCAGCCTTCACACTCTCACTGAATAACCGCACCCACTCACCCAGCCTTCATACTCTCACTGAATAACCACATTCACTCACCCAGCCTTCACACTCTCACTGAATAACCACACCCACTCACCCAGCCTTCACACTCTCACTGAATAACCACATCCACTCACCCAGCCTTCATACTCTCACTGAATAACCACACCCAGCCTTCACACTCTCACTGAATAACCACACCCACTCACCCAGCCTTCATACTCTCACTGAATAACCGCACCCACTCACCCAGCCTTCACACTCTCACTGAATAACCACACCCACTCACCCAGCCTTCACACTCTCACTGAATAACCACACCCACTCACCCAGCCTTCACACTCTCACTGAATAACCGCACCCACTCACCCAGCCTTCACACTCTCACTGAATAACCACACCCACTCACCCAGCCTTCATACTCTCACTGAATAACCACACTCACTCACCCAGCCTTCATACTCTCACTGAATAACCACACCCACTCACCCAGCCTTCATACTCTCACTGAATAACCACACCCACTCACCCAGCCTTCATACTCTCACTGAATAACCACACCCACTCACCCAGCCTTCATACTCTCACTGAATAACCACACCCACTCACCCAGCCTTCATACTCTCACTGAATAACCACACCCACTCACCCAGCCTTCACACTCTCACTGAATAACCACACCCACTCACCCAGCCTTCATACTCTCACTGAATAACCACACCCACTCACCCAGCCTTCACACTCTCACTGAATAATCGCACCCACTCACCCAGCCTTCATACTCTCACTGAATAACCACATTCACTCACCCAGCCTTCACACTCTCACTGAATAACCACACCCACTCACCCAGCCTTCACACTCTCACTGAATAACCACACCCACTCACCCAGCCTTCATACTCTCACTGAATAACCGCACCCACTCACCCAGCCTTCACACTCTCACTGAATAACCACACCCACTCACCCAGCCTTCACACTCTCACTGAATAACCACACCCACTCACCCAGCCTTCACACTCTCACTGAATAACCACACCCACTCACCCAGCCTTCATACTCTCACTGAATAACCACACCCACTCACCCAGCCTTCACACTCTCACTGAATAACCGCACCCACTCACCCAGCCTTCATACTCTCACTGAATAACCACACCCACTCACCCAGCCTTCATACTCTCACTGAATAACCACACCCACTCACCCAGCCTTCATACTCTCACTGAATAACCGCACCCACTCACCCAGCCTTCACACTCTCACTGAATAACCACACCCACTCACCCAGCCTTCACACTCTCACTGAATAACCACACCCACTCACCCAGCCTTCACACTCTCACTGAATAACCGCACCCACTCACCCAGCCTTCATACTCTCACTGAATAACCACACCCACTCACCCAGCCTTCACACTCTCACTGAATAACCACACCCACTCACCCAGCCTTCATACTCTCACTGAATAACCACACCCACTCACCCAGCCTTCATACTCTCACTGAATAACCACACCCACTCACCCAGCCTTCACACTCTCACTGAATAACCACACCCACTCACCCAGCCTTCACACTCTCACTGAATAACCACACCCACTCACCCAGCCTTCATACTCTCACTGAATAACCACACCCACTCACCCAGCCTTCACACTCTCACTGAATAACCACACCCACTCACCCAGCCTTCACACTCTCACTGAATAACCACACCCACTCACCCAGCCTTCACACTCTCACTGAATAACCACACCCACTCACCCAGCCTTCACACTCTCACTGAATAACCACACCCACTCACCCAGCCTTCATACTCTCACTGAATAACCACACCCACTCACCCAGCCTTCATACTCTCACTGAATAACCGCACCCACTCACCCAGCCTTCACACTCTCACTGAATAACCACACCCACTCACCCAGCCTTCATACTCTCACTGAATAACCACACCCACTCACCCAGCCTTCACACTCTCACTGAATAACCGCACCCACTCACCCAGCCTTCATACTCTCACTGAATAACCACACCCACTCACCCAGCCTTCACACTCTCACTGAATAACCACACCCACTCACCCAGCCTTCACACTCTCACTGAATAACCACACCCACTCACCCAGCCTTCATACTCTCACTGAATAACCACACCCACTCACCCAGCCTTCACACTCTCACTGAATAACCGCACCCACTCACCCACCCTTCATACTCTCACTGAATAACCACACCCACTCACCCAGCCTTCATACTCTCACTGAATAACCACACCCACTCACCCAGCCTTCATACTCTCACTGAATAACCGCACCCACTCACCCAGCCTTCACACTCTCACTGAATAACCACACCCACTCACCCAGCCTTCATACTCTCACTGAATAACCACACCCACTCACCCAGCCTTCACACTCTCACTGAATAACCGCACCCACTCACCCAGCCTTCATACTCTCACTGAATAACCGCACCCACTCACCCAGCCTTCACACTCTCACTGAATAACCACACCCACTCACCCAGCCTTCACACTCTCACTGAATAACCACACCCACTCACCCAGCCTTCATACTCTCACTGAATAACCACACCCACTCACCCAGCCTTCATACTCTCACTGAATAACCACACCCACTCACCCAGCCTTCATACTCTCACTGAATAACCACACCCACTCACCCAGCCTTCACACTCTCACTGAATAACCACACCCACTCACCCAGCCTTCATACTCTCACTGAATAACCACACCCACTCACCCAGCCTACACACTCTCACTGAATAACCACACCCACTCACCCAGCCTTCATACTCTCACTGAATAACCACACCCACTCACCCAGCTTTCACACTCTCAATGAATAACCACACCCACTCACCCAGCCTTCATACTCTCACTGAATAACCACACCCACTCACCCTGCCTTCACACTCTCACTGAATAACCACACCCACTCACCCAGCCTTCATACTCTCAATGAATAACCACACCCACTCACCCAGCCTTCATACTCTCACTGAATAACCACACCCACTCACCCAGCCTTCATACTCTCACTGAATAACCACACCCACTCACCCAGCCTTCATACTCTCACTGAATAACCACACCCACTCACCCAGCCTTCATACTCTCACTGAATAACCGCACCCACTCACCCAGCCTTCATACTCTCACTGAATAACCGCACCCACTCACCCAGCCTTCATACTCTCACTGAATAACCACACCCACTCACCCAGCCTTCATACTCTCACTGAATAACCACACCCACTCACCCAGCCTTCATACTCTCACTGAATAACCACACCCACTCACCCAGCCTTCATACTCTCACTGAATAACCACACCCACTCACCCAGCCTTCACACTCTCACTGAATAACCACACCCACTCACCCAGCCTTCATACTCTCACTGAATAACCACACCCACTCACCCAGCCTTCATACTCTCACTGAATAACCGCACCCACTCACCCAGCCTTCACACTCTCACTGAATAACCACACCCACTCACCCAGCCTTCACACTCTCACTGAATAACCACACACACTCACCCAGCCTTCATACTCTCACTGAATAACCACACCCACTCACCCAGCCTTCATACTCTCACTGAATAACCACACCCACTCACCCAGCCTTCATACTCTCACTGAATAACCACACCCACTCTGAAACACATGAATGATGTGTTTCCCTTACTTGTTAGCTACACTAGCCTCATAGCCTCTGCACTGGAGGTAAAGGAGTCCTGAGTGTCTGGCTGATTGGCTGCGTTTGAGACAGCAGGGGAATATAACTGTGGGGTTTGTTTTGAACTTTCCCTTTAAGTGGCTCCCGGTGGTCCAGGCTGTTTTATGGGGCGTGTCCCCTCTTATCTGTCCAGTGTTGTGTAATTTAGAGAGGGAAAGTGAAGCCAACAACCCCCACCGTTCCCACCAGTGGCCTCTCTCTGGCCTGGAAATAGCAGATCCTAGCAGGCTGAAAGGCTATCAGGTGTGATCAGCTCGTTAAAATGCCATTATAAAGCCATCGCTGTGTTGCAGTTCACGTTGCTGTGGTGCGGTTAGGTTCAGCCCTGTCGTCTCTGAGGACGCCAGCGAGCGAGCGAGTGAGTCAGTGAGTGAGTGGTGGATTGTTGGGGGTTTGCGTTGTTATTCTGAAACATAAACAACTGGAGCGGTGCGTCCAGATCCGTGAGCCTGACGTTGCTTTATTTAATCATAGCAGAAGAGAGCAGCTCTGATATTTGAAGCACCTCTCAGGACTCTTTAGATTATGCAGCAGACTGACCTTCTAATAACAACATCTAAACATTTAAAAATGTGCCCACTAACGCAAACAGGAGAGCATAGATTACGGCTTTTAGTGGTCTTAGAGTTCGCCTGTCAATATGCTAATTAAGTAAATGGATAACATTACGTGTAGAATGATCCACCACCCAAATAGTACCTGCTCTGTGAGGGTCCATGGGGGTCCTGACCACTGAAGAAGAGGGTAACAAAGTATCAGAGAAACAGATGGACTACAGTCTGTAACTGTAGAACTACAAAGTGCAGCCATACAGTAAATGGAGCTGATAAAATGGACAGGGAGAGTAGAAGCAAGGAGGTGGTCAGAATATTATGCCTGATTGGTGTATATCCTAACAAGGTTCTCAGGGCCTTTGGAGGAAAAGAAGCCCGAAACTTCATAAATTCTCCACCATGATTAACAGTGGGGAAGAGGTTCTGTTCTGTAGAACCATCCTTCCTTTTACACCAAACCCACTCTGAGTGTTTGTTGCCAGAACGTTATATTGTTTTATCTGAGCACGGAACCTGGTTCTGTAGTTCCAGTAGAACTCCAGGTGCTTATGTTTTGTGGTTAGATGAAGGAAAAGGTTCTTCTGGCACTCCTACCAAAGAGTTTGTTGGAATGGAGGTGGCATATAATTGGATTTTTAGAGGAATTAGTGACCTCAAAATGCTACTGAAGTCTGCAGATCTCCAACTGAGGTCCTTGCTGAAAGTTCTACCTCTCTAACCGTCTTCCTTAAGTTAATGTTAAGGGATTTTATAAGAAGTAATTTTGGAGCTGCTGTTGAAAGAAAACCTTGTATCTGAATTGTGTTTTTCAGTTTTTAACAAAACTTGGAAGTGCCTGTTGTTCTTTACATTGTCTATAAATTTCATGATTTTTCCTTCTCCTGTAAAGTTACCATTTCGGAAATACAAGATTTTGTTCTGACAGCAGTGATACATTCACTTCTCTCCAGAACATTTTCACTGCTTCTTCTGTTGAATATAAATGGCATCTGTGTGTTTGGGCCTAAATTGACCTGCATTTGTGTGTCAGAGGAACAGAGAATGTATTTGTGTAGAGTTAGAAATGCAGTGAAGTGAATAAAATGCAGATATTTCGGTTCAGTAACTCAGCGTCACCTAAACATTCTGCTGTACTAGAGTTCAATAAACACATCATCACACATCAGCCTGAAACATCATCCACATCTGAAAATCTGTTTGATACTGATCATTTATGTAAGCGATTATCATCTAATAATTCTGATATCACAGTACATTAAACCACAGCATATTTATTATCATGAACTGCTCCTTTGAAGGGTTAAACGTGTCCAGGGGTTTGAGTGATTAGGAGTGAAATTAAGTGATTTAATGACTGAAGGGTTGAAATTGCTTTTTACACCTGTTGGTCCCTCTCGTCTTGCTAAGAGGACAGAACCTCAGGAAATGATAATGACCTGCTGAGAGATTACACAACTCTCTGAACAACACTGCAGGTTATATCACAATACCTGCATTTAGAGTCGGTTATTCATTCAGCCTAAGGAGAAACTGTAGAACAGACTCAGTTTATATCACAATACCTGCATTTAGAGTCGGTTATTCATTCAGCCTAATGAGAAACTGTAGAACAGACTCAGTTTATATCACAATACCTACATTTAGAGTCGGTTATTCATTCAGCCTAAGGAGAAACTGTAGAACAGACTCAGTTTATATCACAATACCTGCATTTAGAGTCGGTTATTCATTCAGCCTAATGAGAAACTGTAGAACAGACTCAGTTTATATCACAATACCTACATTTAGAGTCGGTTATTCATTCAGCCTAATGAGAAACTGTAGAACAGACTCAGTTTATATCACAATACCTACATTTAGAGTCGGTTATTCATTCAGCCTAATGAGAAACTGTAGAACAGACTCAGTTTATATCACAATACCTACATTTAGAGTCGGTTATTCATTCAGTCTAATGAGAAACTGTAGAACAGACTCAGTTTATATCACAATACCTACATTTAGAGTCGGTTATTCATTCAGTCTAATGAGAAACTGTAGAACAGACTCAGTTTATATCACAATACCTACATTTAGAGTTGGTTATTCATTCAAATGATATTCATTTCATATGTATTTGGAAGGTCACACTGTTATGAGAAATCAAGTGGATATCTTTATTGTCTTAAAGTCTAATATGATGAAAAAGTGCATACATTCAAAAAGGGTTAATACTGAAATATTTATCATAGACTGTAGTTGCACTGGTCAGCAGGCTTACTGACGTGCTCTCACTTTTTGGGAACTTGGAGAAAATTTACATCCTTTTGCAAAATCAGTGTAGCAACATCTAAACAGCTTTTTGTGTAATGTTGTTGTAAACATTAAAAGAATTCTGCAAAACTGCATTAGAAACATTTGGAGAAGCCACGTGGCCCCAAACTTTTGGCTTGCAATGCAGGTGCTTTGTGCTTTCTGCTCCTGTAGCTGCTCTCCTCTGTGAGTCTGCACTACTGACTCATCTGTTAGCCATCATTAGAAAGAGAGAGAGAGCATTAATATTTGTGTTGTAGGCTGGTGAAATCCTCTGCAGCTTCTTGAAATGCCTTTTCTTTTCCAGGTTGAGATTATTTTCACGTAGCTGCTGTGTTTTCAACTTGCTTGAATCAATTTTTAATACAGCAGAGCTGCAGAAAGTTTGTAGAAAGTTTTCTCAGCTGGAGGGCAGAGTGGACGGTGTACTGGAGAAGTCAGAGGTTCTCAGAGGCGCTCTGAGGACAGTGGAGTCACGTGAAAGCCTTGTCCACTAAACTGTTCAGTTTGTTGCCAATGTTGGCCAATATTAATTTTACTTTATGAAGACCTGCTTGGACGCAAAATGGTAATTTCGATGCTTTTAGTATCTTCTAATAAATCGTTGCTGTGACTGAACCTCAGCGTGATGGCTTCATAGGAGAAAGTGAAAATGTTCCTTACTCACGTTGTTTTGGATCGTTATTATTGGTCCATTCATCGTAACTGTTCACACACTGTAAAGATTAGCTGGTGTAAACTGTAAAGATAACACTTTACTGTAGGGTGCTGTTCATGACATTACGTGTTGACATAACCTAAATGATTAAAAATGCTTATTCCAATGGGTGTCATCTGTCTAAACCCATTAAAATCTCAGGCTTATTTCATAATAAGGCCTATTATTCAGCGATCACAGGGAGTTCAGCGCCATCTAGCTGAGCTATTGTTAGACTATAGAAGAGTGTAATAAAACGTTGGGCCTGCCGGTGGAGTTAAAGATGACTTTAGCTGCCTTTGATGATCAACTTTCGCAAACGCAACCTTTATAACGAGTGACGCCTGTCAGAATAAATGCTTATACACATTTATGTAGGGCTCTGTCATTGGTCATGGCAGGCTTATCACTGCTGTTGAAGCAAAAGTTCGTATCTCGTTTTGTTGTTTTCAGTTTTTGAAATAATCTGAAAATGCCTGTTGTTCTTTATATTGTGTGTAAATTTCATCACGAATGGACCAAAAGAAACAGCCCAAAATGACTGGGAGGAAAGTCTGGTTCCATTGACTTCCATTAAAAATAAAGTATATTTTTCCTTCTCCTGTAAAGTTACTGTTTTGGAGATACGAGGTTTTGTTCTGACAGCAGCGACATGTAGGTGTCATGCTGCCTTGTGAACAGCACCCTCCAGTAAAGTGAGGCCAAAATAAAACACAAGAATTGTACGTTTGAGGTTCTAATGACAGAAATTCAATGATTGCTGATGAATTGTGTGTTTTTTGTCTTCGTTGTGCCGTGTGATGTTTCACGAAAGGAAAAATTCTCACTGTATTTATATTCCTGCTGCAGTTATTTATGAAATTAGCGTTCATTCATTATTTATTCATTTCATACATAATGAATGAGTCTGTTCATTGCTTTAATACCTCCAATGTGGAGTTATTAGTGAAAGGAATAGACTGACCTTGGTGATAAAATCAGCCCAAATCAATGTTTATATCAGGGATTCTGCAGGACAGCTTGTACATATATTAGTTCACCTTGACACATCTGGACTGTGTATATGTGTATGTGCAAAACTCAGAGACCCCCTTCATTTATTTAGTTTCCATTCAAAACAACCATTAAGTACACAGAAGCCTCAGCAGCTGAATCTCCTCTCGGCTATTCAGTCAGCGAGTCTCTCTTCACCTTCATTCCAGCTTCCATTCTTCTCAGGAGCCTCACTTCCAGCTCCTCACAGAATCTGCAGACACGTCTCCAAAGCTCAGTCTTAGAAGTTGGTTAATGATTTTCTGAAGTGATCAAACCCATTCGGTGGGTGTTGAAGTCTGGACTCTGGGGTGGTCAGTCCATCGTTCAGCTTCTTTGTTTGATGTGTCCATCTCCTTCTTGATCAGCTACACATCCTTTCAGATCCTCAGCACTGAGTGGTCTTCTCACAGTGGAAGGATGGGCAGAAACACCTGTGGATGTTTTCAGATCTGAAGCAGCTTGATTTTCTCCTGTCTCTCAGAGATCAAAGCTTTAAGTGCTGTTTATCGGATGGGGGCAGTTTTGAGGTCTACCAGCTCTTCCAGGTGGTTGTTAGGAGGAACGTTTTCTCCGTAGCTTTAATCAGTTTTCAGACTCCAGTTTTGGAAACTTTACTACTTTCACTTTGACTTTCTTCTTCCTTACGCAAGTGGATCATATTATGTTTTGATGAGCCGGAGTGGCATTTATGATCCAGAAATGATCACTCAACCTGACCTCACTAATGTTCTTGTGGCTGAATGCCATCAAATCCTCACAGCAGTGTTCCTACATCTAGTGTAAAGCCTTCCCAGAAGAGGCTGTTACTTCAGCCAGAGGGGACAAACTCACTTTTAGTACCTTCCATTTTAGAGGAAGTGCTGGGAGTCTATAGATATTTGGACGTCTTCTACTTGCCAACACGAATTGGTGTGATCTGAAATGTTTCA
This sequence comes from Pygocentrus nattereri, assembly GCF_015220715.1. NCBI lineage: Eukaryota > Metazoa > Chordata > Actinopteri > Characiformes > Serrasalmidae > Pygocentrus > Pygocentrus nattereri. Next base: position 11,886,644 of record NC_051227.1, read on the forward strand.
GTGAGCTCAGAAATAATTCATATACACTTATGGATTTCTTTATTATTGTCTGTGCTATCTGAGCTTAACCTGTGCCTTGAACCCTTAGGGGTCTTAGGGTGTTTTCACTCTTGGGCTGTTTCAGCGTCTGAATTGGACTGAATCATGGTTTCTTCTGCAGATGTGAACACGCTAAACGAACTCAGAACCTTTAAACAGCCCCAAAAAACAAACCGAACAGAGACTGAGGTTTGTTTGTAGTTCGTTTTGTGGTTCTATTCATTTGTGCATTATGAAAACAAAACGGCCCCAGTCGGCTTTAGCTGTGCTTTATGGTGAAGAGCTCGAGGCTCAGCAGACACACAGCTTCAGACACTTCAGCGCTTCAGCTGGTAAAACAGACCAGGGGTCATTTAGAAGGTTCTACTCAGGATACAGTCTGTCCGTGATATAAGATGGACAGCAGAGCTGACAAAGTAAAGCGATAGTAAAGTTGGTTCCCTTTAACAGAACTCGGTTCGTTTCTTTTAAAACGAACTATATGTGAAAACAGGGCAGCGCGGTGGCGTGGTGGCTCGTCTCACAGCGAGAAGGGCCTGGGTTTGATTCCCCGGCCTGGCAGCCAGGGTCCTCTTTGTGTGGAGTTTGCATGTTCTCCCCGTGTCTGCGTCGGTTTCCTCTCACAGTCCAAAGACATGCAGTCAGGCCAACTGGACATGCTACATTGCCCCTAGGTGTGAGTGTGTCTGTCTGCCCTGCGATGGACTGGCGACCTGTCCAGGGTGTATCCTGCCTCTGCCCGATGACCGCTGGGATAGGCTCCAGCACCCCACCGGCTTAGAAGATGTGTGTGTGTGAAAACATTGTTAAATGCATTGCCTAGCATTTCATTTTTACTGTTCCAGTTTGATATTGACTATAACAGCTCAGCACTTTTATTTCTTTATTTATTTTTTAATTTTTTTGTTTCATTCTTACTATCATTGCTTTCTCTGGTTTTGGCTGGACAAAAACAGCTAACGGGGTGTAGTACTGAGATTAAACAAACATGTTGGTGACTTAAAATGACTCCCTGCTAAAGCCAGAATGAAACTGGGTCTTATTTATCTTCTCTTTCTTTTTTCTTTTTTCATTCTATCTTTCTTTTTTTGTCTTTTTTTCTTTTATTCCCTGTCTCGTTCTAGCTGTAACACATCGTCCAATTATCTGAGCCCATGTCCTCATCTTTGGCTCTTTTGATCTCTGTAGAAAAGCTACATATGTATGGTTGGAGGCGATTTCCACACACTGAGACAGGAAGTGCAGTGGGGTTTATGTCTCTCGCTATAAAGGGCTCAGATCCTTTTATCTGCTTGAGCTCAACAGGCTTCAAACTCCCTGTTAACTAGAGACACTCTGGAGCAGTAGATCATAGCAGATACAGACCGACAGCAGCCGTTCGACGTATGTGGTGTGTTCAGCAAAGGCGGGACAGTACTAAATCGAGTCTCGATTCACTGAGTTGTGACTCCAAGTCAGGTCTGAGTTGAGTGTCAAGTCTTTGAGATATGAGTGCGAATCAAGCCTCGAGTCTCTGATGTTCAAGTCTTAGTCAAGTCTTGAATTTCTGAGGTGCGAGACCAAGTCAAGTCTCAAGGCTCTACACTGTGAGTCTGAGTCTTGAGTCTTTGGTGTATGAGTTTCAGTTGAGTCTTGAGTCTTTAAAGCGCAAATCGAAGTCAAGTCTCTGAGGTGTGAGACTGAGTCAAGGCTCGTGTCTCTAAATTTTGAGTCAGAGTTTAGTCTTGAGTCTCTGAGGTGTGAGTCTAAGTCAAGTTTGAGTCTCTGGGATGGAAGTAGGAGTTTTAATTTAATTCAATCAGTTAAATTAGGCTGAAATTAGTCTCGATTTGAGTCAGAAGCGAGTCACCATGTGACTGGAGTTAATTTATAACAGTGTATATTGCTTTTCATTGGCCAGCCATCTTTCAGAAAAGGCAACCGAAGTTCAAGTTCTCTTTATCTCTTCACTGAACTGGGGAAATCTGCTTTTAGTTCCAGAGTTCTTAGTTTATTTTGATTTGATCTGATTTAAAAACTTTTTTATATGTACCTGATCTAAGTCTTTTTCTGTTAAATTTACTTTTATTATATGATATGTTCTTACACATTACTCAGTCCTTTGCTCTGTATGAGCTGGGCAACATTGTAAATGAGGGTCACCCTCCGTGTTCTCCGAGATTAAATAATTAAATAAAAATTGATTGATTGATTGATCTGTCTTTATTGTAGAATCAGAAGAAAAATTATGACGTCACCCAAAATGATAATACAAAGCCAATAAAACATGTGCCTCTGTGGCAGTGATTCATGATGGTCCCATTTGATCGGCTGCTGCCACTCAAAGAGCATTGTTGCATAAAGTGCATCTTTTTTATTTTTCTCTTTACCATTAATAATGACTTACTTTCATCTTTTTTTGTTGAGAGGGTTTTGCATAACTGAAAGCTGAGTTTGTGCTAAAGGAATGGACATAGATCATTGGATGATACTGACGTTATAGTCAAAAATAAAAACACTTGCCTTGTAGACTTCGGTTTTATGGGGTCATTTCCACTGTATTAGTTGTAACTGTCTAGAAGACCACGAACACAGCTCACAACCTCAGACAGCTGAATGTGTGTCTTCTGTTTCTTTTTTCACTCACAGGTGCTCTTGTTGGATTTACAAAAAAATCTGCAACCAACTAGAGAGAAAGAGAAGAAAAAACATCTGTGAAACACATCAAGGCAGAACTATCACCGGGTGGCTTGTGGTTTACGGGTTTGAGAAAGGGGCCAGGAGACTTCCCCGTGGCCACAGGCCTCTACTGTCCACAGGAAAGATGATCAGGAGCACTGTGTTTTGGCCTATAATTAGGCCACAGTATCCTGTGCTGAGGAATGGATAGCCTCATCGCTATGGCTAACAATTACCTCCTTAACCATGGGGCTCTGGTAAAGGACTGGCATGGACATTATTTTTCTTTGGCCTTAAATCAGCAGAATCAGCATTTGGAGTAGCCCTTTATTACTGTAAATCTCCACAAGAGAACCTTTCCTAGCTGTTTGCCTTGGTTTGGGACCGAAGAGTTTTTTTAACATTTGCAGTTTTTTTATTAGCTGATTTTACTGTAATCAGGAGGCAACATTTATGTTACATGAAGTCACGTATACATTTCTAAAGAACATGGCAGCAACTTATCGCATTGTGGTCAGCAGCATAAACTGTTACAACAGTGTGGTGATCGACCGGCGCGTTCAGCACACGGTGCATTACTGTAATGGACCTTGCGGGGCATTGAAACATGGGTTTAACTGCATGGTGGCTCATCGCAGCACCTGTGCTGAGCTTCTGGATGTACCTATTTCCCGTCCTTATACGGACCGGCCTATGAGCCTCCACGAGTCTGCCGCTAAAACTGTGGAGAATGGCAGCTCTGGTAATTTCTGTGAGGATTATCACCAGGCCATCCCTAGAATCAAGAAAGGATCAACCATCCAAAGCTCGACAAGCCTGAAGGACATCACAGGTGAGGCTATCAACTTAGCTAGTGGGAAGACCAAAGAGTTTTCCTTTGAGAAGATCAAGTACTCCTCCAGCCACGTGACCTTCAGAAAGGGCCGAAAGGTTAGGCCCGATTCATTCAGCCGAAGGTCCACTGACCTTGATATAATCTACGGCCACTTTGCAGGCAACGATGAGAATTGTCCTCCTTTTGGCCTTTTGCAGAAGTCAGTGGCAGAAGAGCAGAAGCTTAGCCGCAGTGCCTCTCTAGAGCAAAACCTGAACAGCAGTACGGCCACGCTTTACCTCAACAGCCTCAGCGAGGAGAACCTTATTGCAAGAATACTGGAGAAGACCAAGGCGGACAGCAGCACCTCAGGGGAAGACATAAAAGCCTGCCTGGACATCCTGCTGAAGTGCTCGGAGGACTTGAAAAAGTGCACAGACATCATAAAGCAGTGCATCAAGAGGAAATCCATGGGTGGGGATGGAAACGAGGATTCTGGCAACCCTGAAGCCATCTATAAGAATGTAATGGCACGACTTTCCAGCTACCTCAAGAGGCTACCTCTGGAGCTGGAGCTGGGTCAAACTGGGAGGCAAGAACACAACGATTTGTCTGAACTGCTCAACAGCCTCCATGGACTACAGCAAAGTCCGTTCTCGCCAATTTTTGGCAATGAACAGCCACCGCGCTATGAGGATGTTGTCCATTCCCCGCCACTGACAAAACAACAGTCTAAATCTTTATCCTCATCTTCTCAGCCTGAGACCCACGAAGGTTCCAGGGATCTCACAGGGAGCTTAAAACCTGTCCAGGGTCTCGTTGTATCGTTATCATCCCATGCATCTGTTAATGGCAGCAACCTACCTTCTGTTTCCAGTGCATCCACTTTTCATTCGGTCTCTACTAGCCGCCATGATCCCTTCTCTTCCACCAATTCCCTGTTATCCAGCAGCACGGACAGCATCTGCAAAGACTCCATGGAGGCTCTCTACATAGAAGAAGATGCAGATGTGGGTCGGACCTTGGACAAGACAGGGAGATATGAGGGGAAGCATGGCAGCTATGGTATTTCAGATTCCAGGCAGCATTCAAAAAGACCCAGTGCCCTCTCAGACACAGGCACGAGTGTTACAGATAAACTCACAGATTTCAGTAGAAATGGAACTGCTTACAAACCCAGATCTGAGCCAGTTGTTAACCAGCCATACAGCATGGATTCAAGAACACTCTCAAAACCAGCACCACACATCAGCAGGGAAGGGGAGGACGATATTGACAAACTACTGATGGACTTGGAGTGCCTCTCCCAGAACATGCAAAAGGAACCTCCACTTCCACCCAAGTTGAAGCGAATGAATGAATCTGTTCACCAGGCAAACTCCTACCAAAACCAGCACCATATTTCTAGCTCAGGGACTCAAGGTCCAGCAGTGACCCAGAATCCTCCCGGGCTCTCGTACCCCAAGCCAATGGACCGGGAGACTGACAAGGCAGGTGAAGAGGATGATGGTGCTTTGCTGCTGCGGATTCTGGAAAGCATCGAGAGCTTTGCTCAGGAGCTGGTGGAGAGTGGTGCTGGATTAGGCACTCAGTCCAAGGAGCGTGAGGTCATGCGTCTGCTCCAGGACACTTTGGCCACCGCTAAACAGGAAACTTCTCCAGAGGCTCTTCCTGAGCCTCCAGTGGAAAGTACACCTGTGCCTGCTAATGCATCTGTAGCACCTGCAGCTACACCTTCACCTGTGCCTGTTTCAGTGACCAGTCCAGTGCCCACTGGCAGAGACACAGGTTCGACTATACTGATCCAGCAGACGCCTGAAATCATCAGGGTGAGTACAGTTAATGAATGTAAGAATGGATGAGTGAATGAATGCATGAATGAATTAAGATGCAGTTTGTTTGCCCCAATAGTTTCCTGCAAAATGGACTGCAGAGGGTATTTAGATATTTTGAGTGAGACTCTTTATTTTAGTGAAATAAATCAGAAGTGCAAAGAAAAGAAGCTTTAAGCTGCTGTACCGGAAGTTGCTGGTAGCCTAATTTGGATTTGCCTTTCGTGTTTTTTGGGGCATTTAGACAGTGCCTTTTCACACTCTTTAAAGCAGGGGTGTCAAACTCAACCGGTAAAGGGGCCATATGAAAAAATCTCATCAAATCTGCAGCCAAATGTTTTTATTTCATTTATAATTAACATTGTGCTATAATCCAAACTGGCCATTGTTTAATCCGAATCTGCAAAAACTTCAACAGTAAAGTACAGACACTTGTAGTAGACCTTGAAATATTACATGGACACTTGAAATATTCAAAATTTAAACGTCCCCAAGAGCTCAGTCTTTTAAGCCTACCCATTTGCTTGATTTAGACACCTGCCATCCTTTCTTTACTGCAAGTTCATCAATACTTGGGCTGAGTTTCTGAGTCGCTGAGCTGATGTTAACAGTTTGTATTGGTTGCAGCTGCAGCTGAGATGCATTTGGTCATATGACTGGTGTGGAATTGCATAGAATTGTGTAACAGCTGTCCCATACTGTTGTTGGGGTGGGAGAGTCAGAGCGCGCAATGCATGCTGTCGCAATGCATGCTGGGGACTGTAGTGCAACACATTGTGAAATAGCCTTAATAGAAAACTAAAATACTTTTGCAGGATAAACTTTAATTAATTACAAGCTAAGTTCATGATTGCCTAACAGTATTTAATGCAAACACATTGCTGGTCATCCCATGTGTCTTTGATGATGGTGTTGCTGGGCATTCTGATTGAAAAGATTTAATTTTGTAGTCAATCCATAAGGAATATCAGAGCACTGTTTAGGGACCTTGTGGAAAGGATTCACACGGCAGGTAAAAGTGGCCCAAATCTGATATTTATCTTCATATGTGACACAGCTGTGTGTCTGTGTGTCAGTGTGAACAGATAAACATACTAAATCTGACATTTCGATCCATATCCAATCTGTGGCAGCACAACTCAGTGTGAACAGCCAGATCGGAGTTCATGCGACTTTTATGTCAAGTCAACTCAACATTCATCATAATGACACGCTGCTGAGACTCAGAAACAGTTAGGCTGATGTTCCTGTACCAAAAAAATAGAGGAGACTCATCGCAGCTGCTCCGTGTTCGAAGAGAGTCTGAAGGCGATCGGAGGAGACAGAGGCTGCAGCGCCATAGTCCAATTTAAAGAGTCCAAGGACACGCACCCAAGAAGTGGCTGTGGCTGAATACCGTGACCTTTTTACGGCACATTCTGGGTGATGAGGCCAGCTGTCAACCACTGGAACTTCATAATCGCTCCTGTGATGCTGGAGAAGACGGAACTGAAGCTCTGGGAGGGACAGGCGTTCGTTGACAGTCGTGCTTGTTTACCTCTGAGCCACGTAAAGCTCTGTTCTTTTGCGCATGTGGGTCAGTTTAGGGGCTGATCTGTTCAGATTGTCGCATACAGATCACATTCAAAAGATAATCTGAACAGCTAAACAAACAAATCGGAGTGAGAATTTGGTGAGAAAATCAGATTTGGGCCACTTTTACCTGCTGTGTCAACGTACCCTATGATTGAATGAATCTGTGACTGAATTAATGAATCTAAGCATGAGTGAATACACCTATGAACGAATTAACGGGTCTGTGAATCAAAGAAATGGATGGATGAACGAATGAATATAAGCTGCTTTTCCCTTAACTGTGGAGTTTTTAAAATCATGATCTTATTAAAATTCAGTGAAGAGGAAAATTCATTTTACCATCCACTGAGGCACCAAATGAAAATCTTCACAGACGATTTGCTGTAAAAGCTGACTTCCCTCTTGAAATATGCACTGCATTATGCACAAACCTAGAGCAGTGTTGCTTTGAAGTCTTATGAGTGGAATCATTTGTCTCCCTCTAAATCATAGGTCGTGATGAGATTGCCATTTCCCCATCTATTGAATAAATCATAAGTTACACTGGAGGTGTGTGTTTTTGTTGCTCTAGTAATTGCCTGCAATCGCTGAACTGACTCAACCCTTGCATTTGCTTCTTTTACTCGATCCAAGGCTTTATGGTGCTTCTGTAGTTCAGTAAGTCTGTGGAGAAAATGACATATTTGGTTTGTTGGCTTGTGTAATTTTATACATTGCCTGTTCTGAGTATTGTAGATCTCACTAGTACTTAACACTGACCAACTACATGATTCATTACAAAAAGATCATAATTAATCCTGCTACATTGCATTTAATGCAGCAAAGTGTGTGAAAAGCTGAATATAAAATCATCATATTCATAGCCTTGGATAGCGTTTTTAACGAGGCAGTGTATAGAGAATATTCTATCTGTTCCATTCATCAAACCTCCCACCCCGATGTCACGCCTCTCCCTGGCTCCACTGTCAAACTCCAACTCCCAGAATCCTCTGGAAAGTCACCTGACTCCGGACTCTTTACCGGCCACCTATCCACGCTCAGCTTCTCCTGATTACTAATTCCATGCACCTGTTTAGTATAAAGCCCAGGCTTTAGTTTAGTCTTGTTGTGAAGTATTGTTTCAGCTTGTTGTTCATTACTGAGCCATTTGTTTACCATGTGTGTTCTGTTTTCCCGTTGCCTGACCCTTTGGACTCTGTTTAGCTGTGTTTGTGTTCTGACCTCTTGCCTGTTTCTGTATTTCGTCTCTGGTTTCCACCATTTCTGGAACATTTCTACCAGCAGCCAAAACTGCTAGCATCTGATCCATCCAGACACCTTACATCTTATTGCAGAATATGCAATGAATTTAGAGGGAGGATTACGCAAAACATGGGAGGCCTGCACCGAAAACTCACCCACCGAAAAATGTCAAACATGGGTGCAATTTTTGACTGACAAAAGATAAAACAGACCTACAACCAAGTGTCAAAACATTACAAGACAAAACAAGACATTACAAACGATTCTAATGAAAATGAAAACGAGAAAGGGTGATTAAAAAACAGTTTATCCTTCGCTCTCCTGCGCCGGTCAGCACAGACATGTTCAAACAGCAGATCAACAGTGAAAATATCAGCCACGTGTTGCACAGTTTGTACAACAGACATCAGATTATAATCTCTGTTTATATGGAGCGTCATTGTGCCCAAGGACTTCTCCACTGCAGGGCTGATAGCACCTGAAAATACAACTAGGTGCACAGAAGAACTCCAGAACTGAAGCACGGCAACCTCTGTACACTCATAACTAACGATAATTAATTGTTGTTAATAACTTTTTATTGATTTTCTGAAGTTAACATACAGTCAGTAGTCTCTGCACACCCGTGACACAAAAAGAAAAGGACCACAGAAATAGAATATGTATGTGTGTATACACACTGCTCAAAAAAATAAAGGGAACACTCCAATAACACATCCTAGATCTGAATGAATGAAATATTTTCATTGAATACTTTGTTCTGTACAAAGTTGAATGTGCTGACAACAAAATCACAAAAATCATCAATGGAAGTCAAATTTATTAACCAATGGAGGCCTGGATTTGGAGTCACACACAAAATTAAAATGAAAAACACACGACAGGCTGATCCAACTTTGATGTGATGTCCTTAAAACAAGTCAAAATGAGGCTCAGTATTGTGTGTCCACGTGCCTGAATGACCTCCCTACAACGCCTGGGCATGCTCTTGATGAGGTGGCGTATGGTCTCCTGAGGGATCTCCTCCCAGACCTGGACTAAAGCATCTGCCAACTCCTGGACAGTCTGTGGTGCAACGTGGCGTTGGTGGATGGAGCGAGACATGATGTCCCAGATGTGCTCAATCGGATTCAGGTCTGGGGAACGGGCGGGCCAGTCCATAGCTTCAATGCCTTCATCTTGCAGGAACTGCTGACACACTCCAGCCACATGAGGTCTAGCATTGTCCTGCATTAGGAGGAACCCAGGGCCAACCGTACCAGCATATGGTCTCACAAGGGGTCTGAGGATCTCATCTTGGTACCTAATGGTAGTCAGGCTACCTCTGGTGAGCATATGGAGGGCTGTGCGGCCCTTCAAAGAAATGCCACCCCACACCATTACTGACCCACTGCCAAACCGGTCATGCTGAAGGATGTTGCAGGCAGCAGATCGCTCTCCACGGCGTCTCCAGACTCTGTCATGTCTGTCACATGTGCTCAGTGTAACCTGCTTTCATCTGTGAAGAGCACAGGGCGCCAGTGGTGAATTTGCCAATCCTGGTGTTCTCTGGCAATTTCCAAGCGTCCTGCACAGTGTTGGGCTGTGAGCACAACCCCCATCTGTGGACATCAGGCCCTCATACCATCCTCATGGAGTCGGTTTCTAACCGTTTGTGCAGACACATGCACATTTGTGGCCTGCTGGAGGTCATTTTGCAGGGCTCTGCAGTGCTCCTCCTGTTCCTCCTTGCACAAAGGTGGAGGTAGTGGTCCTGCTGCTGGGTTGTTGCCCTCCTACGGCCTCCTCCACGTCTCCTGGTGTACTGGCCTGTCTCCTGGTTGCGCCTCCAGCCTCTGGACACTACGCTGACAGACACAGCAAACCTTCTTGCCACAGCTCGCATTGATGTGCCATCCTGGATGAGCTGCACTACCTGAGCCTCTTGTGTGGGTTGTAGAGTCCGTCTCCTGCTACCATGAGTGTGAAAGCACCACCAACATTCAAAAGTGACCAAAACATCAGCCAGAAAGCAGAAAGGTACTGAGAAGTGGTCTTGCCGTTGTCGGTTATTTTGACTTTTTAAATTAATGTTAATCCTTTCCTGATTCTGTGTGTGCATGTACTGTCCCCACGTCCAGTCTGTGACATGGAAGTTAAGGCTACATTAAAACAGCAGGTAAAATTGGCCCAAATCTGATTTTCTCACCAAATTCGGATTATCTTTCAAATGTGATCTGCATGTGACAGTCTGAACAGATCAGCTCCTAAACCGACCCAAATGCGCTAAAGAACAGTGCTTCACGCAGCTCATTCAGAGGTAAACCATCACAACCGCAAACGAACGCCAGTCACTCCCGGAGGATCAGCTTCATCTTCACCAGCTTCACAGGAGCTATCATGACAGCTGGGCTCGTCTCCCAGAATGTGTAGGAGCTCACTGAAAAAAGGGCGTGATCAGTTCTTCGGTTCCCATCCTTGGATTCTTTAAACTTCACTTTCAGACTTTTAACTGTCCTTTGACGCTGCAGCCTCGATCTCCTGCGGCCGCGTTCGGACATTTCTTTAGAAATCACTTCGAACACGGATGGTTTTGGATGAGATGGTTTTCTACCTTTGGTACAGAAACATCAGCCTAAATGTTTTGAGTCTCAGCAGCACGAAATGATGACAACTGTCAAGGTGGATTGACCTAAAAGCTGCGTGAATTCCGATCTGGCCGTTGAGACGATTGACTTTAAGATGTGCAGAACATATTTACTCTGCAAACCTTGTCAGTGAATTATGAGGGCAAAACAATAAACAAAAAATGGTTCATTTAATCATAATGAGGTAAAATATTGAATTATTCGTGATATTGATTTGAGGCCATATCACCCAGCACTAGGCTCTGTTATTTCACCTTTTAAACTGTGCTCCTCCTGCGGCCCAGTTAGTAGGTGCTGCTAGGTGTTCACGTTATTATCTTCAGCCTGGTTGAAGGTTACCTTCAGAGTGCATCACATTTAGCTAGTTTGTCCGGTCCAGACTGGTCCTGATGTTTCTAGTTGAGTGAAAACTCTTCCAGTCAGTATGTAGAAATTATGATCTTGCTAATTTTCCCATGGTGGTCTTGTGGTCTGTGTAAATCTGCTGTAACTGTCAGAGCCTCCCCACCTTCTCTTTCTCTCTCTCTCTCTGTCTTTCTCTCTCTCTTTCTTTTCTCTCTGGTAAATCCAGACCTCACATGTTTTTGTGCTGAGCTTTGTAACCCAACACCGGCTTGCCTGCTATCTAGGGCATGCTATTTATGACGTTGCCGTGAAACCTGTCAGGAGAGGAACTCCTTCTTTGATAGGAGCAGCTCCACTTTCTCCTGAATCTGTGCCTGCAGGAGCTCGACAACACCCACATTCTGTATTTAGGTCCACAGTTTAAAATGCACAATAAAAAGGCCCAGATCTCATCAGACACATTAGATATCCATCCCTGCATGAGCAGGTAACTGTCAGCAGTAATTACACAACAATACACCGCTGTACAATACAATAAACCGCTGGGATAGGCTCCAGTACTCCCCCACGACCCAGAGGGAGAACCAGCTTAGAAAATGGATGGATGGATGGATGGATGGATGGATGGATGGATGGATGGATGGGCAGTACAGACGGTTTTTGGGGGCAGTCATGGGCTGGAGGTTAGGGATCTGTCCCTGTGACCGGAAGGTTGTCGGCTCGATCCCCAGTGCCGACAGTCCATGACTGAGGTGTCCTTGAGCAAGACACCTAACACCCAACTGCTCCCCGGGCGCCGTGGAAAGGGCTGCCCATCGCTCCGGGCAAGTGTGTGCTTACTGCCCCCTAGTGTGTGTGTTCGCTAGTGTGTATGTGGTGTTTCACTTCACGGATGGGTTAAATGCGGAGGTGGAATTTCCCGGTTGGAGGGGAATCTTAATCTTAATCTTAACACAATATAGTATAGTACAATACAGTACAGTATAACAATATAGTGTAATACAATACAGTACAGCACAGTACAATTCAGAACAATATAATATAGTACAGCATGATATAGTACAATGTAATATAGTACAGTACCTATACAATATAGTACAATTCAGTATAGTGCAATACATCGGCTACATTGTAACTGAGGACGTCCCCCTCAATGTAAACCTGAGCTTAAATAAAGAACAATGATGATGACAGTATAATACAGTACTGTATACTGCAGTAGAAAACAGTAAATACAGTACAGTACTTTTATGAATACTTGAAGGGTATTTTTCACCAAATGTTCTGACTTTCAATAACAATAAATAGTTGATAGTTAATAAATAGAAATAGTTTGGTAAAACTGAGGATCAGTAGTAGATTCAGTGCAACCTGTGTGCAGAATATCTGTATGATTGCTCGAGTGGCTCAAAGCTTAGTCCAGTAATCTATCAGAAAGTCTTTTTAGAGCCTGTTGTACGTTTGGGTGCAGCTCTGCGTCTTTAGAGACACTTTTTCCTGTTACTTTTTAACAACCGTTAAGGTTTTATGAATAATAAGCTGCTTGGTAATTATTTATATTATCTGTATTCTGCCACAGCACTTGTGTTTGT